>NW_027514474.1:600000-900000 GCF_048772815.1 Callospermophilus lateralis
TGCAAAAATAAAGTCGCTGAAGGTATCTATAGAAACGTGTATATATTTGGTAATTTCAAATTCAGGAAAATGAGTAACATCCATTTTCCAAAACTGATTGGGCAGTAATTCTCGGGCGTTTACTCTCATGTGTTGAATGGGGAGGGAGACAGTGCAACCTGGGCATGCTTTTACTATTTCTCGTGCCTGTTGCCTGGTAATTTTACAAAGTAATTGAAGGCTCTTGGAATTTAGATGGTGAAGATTGTGTAACTCTGTGGCCTTTTGAATGGAGCCCACAAAAATTGGAAAGATGGAACGAGTTGCTGCATCAGCTTGGGCATTACCTTGTGTTAGATGCCTGGGATGATCAGAGTGTGCCCTGATGTGTTCTAAGAAAAATGGGTGTTGTCTGGCCTGAATTAGCTGCTGAAGCTGATGAAAAAGAAAGGCCACATTGGAAGAAGCCTTAATGGTGGGGGAAATGTCCAGCAGGGGCACAGAATGAGCAATGTAGGGACTGTCTGTATAAATATTAACAGGATTATCAAAAAATATTATAAAAACTTGTGTTATGGCAAACAATTCCACAACCTGTGCTGACTGATAGATAGTATCAAAGATGGTAGGCTGGTTATTGACAACAAAGAGCGCTCAGCCATTACTGGAACCGTCTGTGAAGACATTAAGGGCTTGAGGAATGGGAGCCTTTTGAGTAATTTTGGGAAAAATAAATGGATGTAACTGGACAAAATGTAAAAGGGGGTCATTGGGGAGGTGGTTATCAATTGTTCCCCAAAAGCCTGATAGGGAAATACCCCATTCATCCCGTGTCTGTATTAAAAATTTGGTTTGGTCCTTCATATATGGAATTAAATTATTATGAGGTTCTTTGCCAAAATGTTGTCGAGAATCAAATGACCTTTAATAATAATAGAAGCTACCTGAGCAAGATTAACAGTAATAACCTTGGAGGATGTGGTGGGTAAATGGACCCAAAGCAAGGGGCAGCCTTTATTTTTAAAATGTGGATCTCGCTGCCAAATTATTCCTGTGGGTGTATGAGGAGTTTGTTAAATAACCAGAACCAGAGGAAGGTTATAAGAAATTTGTGTAACAAACTGTTGGGCAATGGCTTCTGTGACTTGGTTTAATGCCTGTAATGCCTCGTGTGTAAGCTTTTGAGAGGAGGAGGGGTGGGAATCACCTCTCAAAATATGATTAAGGGACAAAAGTACACAAGTGGGTAATTTTAAATATGTTCTTAGCCATTTAATATCCCCCAGTAATTTTTGAAAATCATTAAGGGTGTGAAGATGGTCCACACGTAGTTGTATTTTAGGAATTTGAATCTGATTATCTTGAAGTTTAATGCCCAAATAGGTATAACAGGCCTGTGTTTGAACCTTATCAGAAGCTATCTGTAGTCCCAAGGTAGTGAGGGTTTTGTAAAGGTCCAGGTAACAATTATTAACGTCGTGGATATTAGGTGCAGCAATTGACAAATCATCCAATTAATGTAAAATATGAATTGTGAACATTGCTCTCTCACAGGGTCTACTGCTTGAGCAACGTATTTTGGGCTAAGACTAGGGCTGTTGGCCATACCTTGGGGAAGAACCTTCCATTGCAATCTCTGCATAAGGACCTGAAAATTAATGTGAGGGAGACTAAAGGCAAAATAGGGTCTATTTTCAGGATGTAAAGCAATGGTAAAAAGCAATCATTTAAGTCAACAACCATTTTACAATAGTTTTTGGGAATAGCCACTGGTGTGGGAATGCCTGGCTGTAGTGCTCCCATCAGGCATATAACTTTATTAATGACACACAAATCTTGTAAAAGGCGCCACTTGCCTGATTTTTTCTTGATAACAAAAATAGAATTATTCTATGGTGAGCTTGATGGCTCTACATAGCCAGCTGCCAGCTGTTCCTGCACTAACATGGAGGCAGCCTCCAATTTTTCTTGGGTAAGGGGCCACTGATCCACCGACACAGGAATCTGAGTCTCCCAAATAATTTTATCTGCATGGGGTACAGGAGGGTCACGGACCAACACTAAAAATCCAAATACCCAAGTCTATATGTATTTGTTTTTTGTAAGGGTTGTATAGGCTCAACCAGTCCTTGTCTCAGTCTCCCCATGCCTGTACCAGGGACAAAATTCATATGAAGCATTTGATGAGTCACCATGGAATTGGGACTGGAAAGAATAACTTACATTTGACTCAAAATATCTCGGACGTATAGGTTAAGATGAAGGTCAGGAACAAAGAAAGGAGTGACAGTTCCCATATTACCCTCTGTATCAGTCCAGCTAAGAGCCCTAGAGCTGACCAGAGGATTTTTTGACTGTCCTATCCCTTTAAGGTCTGTCAAGGATGGGGTGAGGGGCCAACCTGTTGGCCAGTATTTTTGAGAAATAATTGTGGCATCAGCTCCAGTATCAAGAATTCCTTGGAATTTATTTCCTTCAATAAGTAAGATAAAGGTGGGTCTATTGTGAGAAATGGGCTGAACCCAATATACATCAGAGGAGCCCAAGGAGGTAGTCCCCCTCGGTAGGTTTGAGTGGTGGAAGTGCCTCCTGAATCCAAGGGAAGGAGTATTAATTGTGCAAGTCTTGTTCCTGCTGGGATGGCCGCAACTCCATTAATAGCTGTGGCCAGTATTTTTATTTCTCCAGTGAAATCATTATCTTTAATGACAGGGAAGACCTGAACACCTTGTAAGGTAGTAGAGGCTCTTTCAAGAATAAGGGCACACATATGAGATGGAGTGGGACCCATAATTCCAGTGGGTATTATATGGGGCCCTTGCATTGAGTCTAATATTGTATCGGTGGCGGCAAAAAGGTCCAATCCTGCGCTGCCTGGGGTGGCTAATTGGAATGAGGCAATTGTGGAGAAGGATTTTGAGATAGGCTGCTGAGGGCATTTGTCTTAGATCCACACTCACTGGCCCAGTGATGACCTTTACCTCATCTAGGGCAAAGGGTAGCTGGGGGCAGTTTAGCCTCAGTTTGAAAAGACACTATTCTTAGGCTTTGTTTGCCTGTCAGACACTCACGTGCAAAATGGCCAGGTTGTTTACAAGTAAAGCAACTACGTGAGCCAGGATTGTGAAAGGCCTTGGTAAAGGCGGCACCGAGGGTGAGACCCATGGCAAGGGCTACACCCAACGCTGCACAGAGTCCAATAAAGTCAGAAAGTTTCACTTTTTTCTTATGTGGTCGAAGAACATCCTGACATGCCAGGTTGGCATTTTCAAAGGCAAGATGTTTTACAAAGGTGCTTTCGCTTTCGCTTGGTCCAAGCAAGAATCCCGCAGCTAGGTTAAGCCGGGGAACAAAGTCGCTATAAAACTTGTCGGGCCCTTGTCGAATTTTTGCCAGGGAAGTCGTAGCAGAGGCCTTTTGAGGGAGGCGTCTCCAAGCATGTAAGCCAGCCATCTGAATCTGTGTCAAAAGTCCAGCAGGGAAACGTGCCAGTTAAGTTTTAGTGTCAAAAGGCGCATTGACCACTAGCTTAACATAAGTCCAGGAATTAGAGGAGGGCTTAGTTAAATTTTTCTGAGCAGTTTCCTGACAGTGCTCTTTGAAATCTGCATTCCATAACAGGAAGTCTGCGGCATTGAGGGTAGCTTGGTCTAAAAATTTCCAATCATTGGGAGTAAGACATTGTGTCATGTAGCTTTCTAATAATGCCTACGTGTAGGGTGCAATGGGTCCATAGTGAGCACAAGACTTTTTAAGTTTTTTCAAGAAAACGCAGGCTTAATGTTTTGTAGACACTCTGGGTTCCTTCCTGCCTAGGGATGAAGTCCTCATCCTCTGAGTCCTGATCTCCTTGATCCATTTCCCCCGCTTCCTCCTCTTGATCCTCGTCTAAGTCTTTGACATCAACCTGGGCAGGCTTAACTATCTAACTGAGGGTGACTGAAAAGTGAGAACAGTCCAATGGAGCGGCTTAGGCTTTGTATTAGACCACTTTGGGCCAGCTTGTGTTGACTCCATGCCTAAGGCTAATGAATAAAGCTCAGAGTCAAGGGATCTTAATTCTTTTTAAACTTGGATCTCTTCCAGTCTATGTTGGAGAGACTCTCCCAAGGGAGCCAGGTTAGGCAAGGGAATTGGGGAAAAAATATCTGGTGGGGGGATTTGGCCCCTGAAGGGCCAGAGCACAAAAAGCAGGAGAGATATAGGAGGGAGGTGGATGTGTAAGTCCTATAGGCTGTGGCTGGGTCCTAAGCAGTGGCAGGTCTTCTGTATCATAGGGAGTTGCTTCCTTCTCCAAGTTAGCCTTCTCCCCAGGGGTCAATGTGTCTCCAGGATTTAAAATTGGATAAAGGCGGTTGGTAACCATTGGAGCCCTATTCATTAGGGTGGTATTTTGAGGGGGACCAGGAAGGTTTCCAGGGTCCTGGGGAGACTGAGAATGGTCTATGTCTATACTAACTGATGGGCATGCGAGGGGGGAAGAGAGGTCTTTTGCACAGTCTCTTTCCTAATCCTGAAAAGTTTTAAGGTACCATTGTCAAAGGATGAACTTTTAAGAAATTCATTAATTAATTTCCAGTAAGAAAAGGTGGGAACAGGCAATTTTTCTGTCCAAAGGATTCATAATAATCTTTTAAACAGTCTCCTACTCTAAGGCATCTTTTACCATTAATGGTCCCTTCAAGGTGAAATCATAGACACAATTCCCCTATGTATGAAAAGAAAAATTTTAAGTCCTTTTTCTTAACACGTGCCCCCCATGTCTTGAAGGAATCCTTGAAGCCCGACAAATACAAATCATGTGACAAAACTGCTTGACCCATGGTGGGTCACTCCCCGTGCATCATCCCCACTCTCCTCCTGGATCTGTCTCTCGGTGGTGTCTGCTGAGGCAATTGTGAGCTCCGCTTGACCAAGTTTTCCAGGAGGACGGGGTTCCCTATGACTCAAAGGCTCGAGCCCCAGTCAGTGGGCGCCAGATGTCCCGGCTGGCAGGACACATCAACGTGGGCAGCGAACCAAGATAGGGAGGAATGAAGGGACAAGAGACACTAGAGATGACAGGAAGACAGGAGTACTGATCAACCTTCAAAATACATTGTTCACACAGGGGATTTTATATGCTGGAGATGGGAAAGCTCTTATCGGCAGTTCCTGGATGTCTACACAAGGTGAGATAACCTCAGGATATTTCAGGAAGACAGATGGCCACAGGATGTCTCAGGGACACAGATGGCTAAATGATGTCTCCAAGAGATGATGTCTCCCTGGGTGTTGTTTCTTATAAGTGTCAGGCTATTCTTTGAAGGAGAATTCCTTCTACCCCTGACAGTCAGGGATTCAGTATTTCCAATGGAAAACTGAAAAAAGAATGCAATGTGTATGCAAATATGTGCTACCCCAAAATCTTCCCACTTTCATTCAGAACAATGCCTTGACATTACCTTCACCCCAAGTAAGACACAATTAGAGAAGATTTGAAAATCTGTGAATACACATCTGGAATGGAAAATGCTCAGGAGTTCACAAACTTGAAGGTGGTAGAGGAGTTTCCAAAAGCAAAGAACAGGGTAATAACTCCACACACATGGAGCTCTGCCGGCATAAAGATTTCTTGAGAAACTGCTTCTGAGGTTGGGCACTTGAAATATATGTTGTTTTCAGGAGCTTTAGCTTCCTTTGTATTGAGACCATCAAATCTGGGTCTGCATCTATGTGACCTGGAGGACATGGTTTCATATTTTTCAATGGATATGAGGCAGTAGTGCTGAATTCTCTCTTTGTAGGTAAACTGTTGCTCATTTCAGTGAATGCTCTGGAGAACTCTCACAGGCAAGTCTTCCCAAAGAGTGGCCAAATGGACACATGAAGCCAGGCCCATTGAGGTCTACAATGTGAGGTACGTGTGTGTTTTGACTCTCAACTATGGTACCGAAGTCTTTCAGAATAAAATCATGTGATATCCTGGCTGAGATTCCCAGTGATCAGAGGAAAGCCACCCTGGGCCTAGATCTCAGTTTCCAAGGGCGACTCTCATGCGTGGCCTCCTAAAATCCCAACAAAATTCATGGCAATACTTCTCTGAGGTCAGTTCCAAAACCCAGTCTCTAAGGGGAATCACACCAGAGTTCAAGCCCTGGTGGACCCAGTCATTTCTTCCAACCGCCTCACAAATGACCAAAATTAAAACCAAAACTCTCCCACATGGCCCTCATCTTCTTCCATATAGTCACTCATCGTAACCTTTGCTAGGAGTTTTCCATGAGGGGCACAGCCAAAGACAGTGTCCAAAATAAACTCCCTTGCCCCTCATTTGCCAATATTCAAGGTGGCCTGGACACCCTTCCTGTGAACCACGAGTGATCAAATAAGCCTGCCGTTAATACTGCTCTATTTCTCCAATTTGAGGCCTACTGACTTTTAGGTATAGATTATTTATGTGATTTGGAGTCATGAGAAAACACAAGAACCTCTGCGGGACTTTGAAGAACTCATTTGACCCAAAGAATCCCTAATACGTTAATCCCTAATACTCGTTAATACGGCACTGCTTCTCCAATTTGAGGCCTATTGACTGTGGGGTTTAGATTCTTTATGTGAATTGGAGTCATGAGAAAAACCAAGCACCTATGGGCTAGCCTCTGCAGGGTTTTGAGGAACTCATTTGACCAAAATGATCACTAGTCTCACTTGATGAAGGTCAGGAACCTTACAGAGGTAGGCAAGAGACTTCATTCACAATGGCTGCTCTTTTGGCAATTTTTGTTTTAGATGCACACATTGGATCTTTTTTTTAGATCCTTCAGGTGCTGAGAATCTAAGACATAACCTCACACAGGGCCAAAAATCTGATTCAGACACATCCCTTTCCAAAGAAATTAAGTAAAGAGCCACAGGTGATGCCCTTTCATTTCCATTTGAAAACTGTTTTCTTCATGCTTCACAAAGGTTTGGCATGAAGAAAAGACCTTCCTCACATTCAGGGCAACAGAACAATTGGTAAGCACAGAGCTTGGAGGTGGTACGAATCATGGAAACAAAATCGTGAGCCTATTCTGAGAGTGATCAGTTTTCAGGAAGAAAACAGGAACTTAGGAAGATAGTAGATGTTGCCCATCCATAAGTCAAGCCGCAGTCCATTCATACACTGGACAAGATAAATCCTGGAATGCTTTCTACTAGACAGGACACATCCATTGATGCATTCTCTTTTCTAATGTCTACAACCACGGACACAGTGGATGCACAGAAAAAGAAACACTCGCCTTGCGAAACGTCTTACCAGAAACAGTTCACTCCAAACCAAACAAACCACCTTTCCTAACTATTCTTAGAACATGAGACAAAACCTCAAACCCACACCCAAACCCACAAAGGCACCTCCTTCCCCCAAGTAGGTCTGTAACTATCGGGAGTGTCCTCTGAATGGTGGGCCATACTATGTTCCGCTGAAATGGCCTGTCCTGTGTCAGATCTGGTCTCCTTGGCCAACTCTTTGAAGTTTTCATGAGCCAGCGGTGATCCACTACCTGGTTTCTCAGGAAAGGCCCATCTTCAGAGGTTTCCTGACATTTGGCCATCCTCACATCAGTAGGTACCAAGAAAGACTGACTCTGTCCTTGGTAAATCCAAACAAGTGAGAACACTGAGACTGGGACTGGGACTGGCTCTTGGTGCCTGGCTTCCCGGATCTGAGACTTCCATCACCAAAGAAGTAAGGTGAGGTTACTTCCTTCAATATCTTAATGAGGTCACTGCTTTGGCAACCACTTTGTCCTAACAGTTCCTTCCAATGGTCCTATGATGGAGGTTGCACCTACTTCCTGTGATACTTTCACAAGTTAGAATGGTATATCAACCATAGGCATCCGGGAACAGCTTACCACACAGGACTGGTTTGGTCCATCTTCTCTACATTAAGAAGAGAGAGGCTTATTCAGAAGCTACCCTTCATCCTTACCAGGTTGTTTCCCATGGAAGGTGACTTTTGCTCTCTCAGGTACTTCATAGCTGCCTGCATCTTTCCCTGGGATCAAATCTGCATGGACCTTTGAGGTTCTCAGCAGGTGGAAGATCCCCTACATTCCTGTATTTTAAGATGAACTCTGTCCCTGCTTTTTTGTAAAGTTAGATTGACGGATCAGTGTATGGTTAGGGTTAATACCTTGTTCGATTTGGGTTATAAATCATTCTGCAGGATGATTACTGCTATTGGTAACCTGCAATATTTATAAGATTATAGAGGTGAAATATAAGTACAAAAACAGAAATCTATGTAAGATTTGTAGCACAGAAGGGCATTAGGCCCTTGATTTGGATACTTAGCTTTGAATTACATTCTGCAGAGATGTCTCAGATAATGCGATATACAATTGCAAAGGACCTTGTACTTTGGATGATTGATTGTAGAAGAGAACATTTACTCAAATTGGGAGAGTCAGTAGGAATAGGAAGATAGTCTGTAGCTTTAGGAAGAAGAGTGAGTATAAAATTTGGAACAAAATGTTCTTTAGCAATAGGGTTTCGGTTATAGAGTGAATGTAAATGTCAGCACATGTGAAGACTCAGTCACAATGATGAACTGGAGAAAATATAGGAAAAAAGATATCAATAGAAACATTACAAAATCAGGCAATTATAATGTGAGTGATAGGATTAGACATTTTCAACATGGTTAAGATTGAATGCATAATCTTAGGAAGAAAAAAATATGTAGTTACCAATAGGAATAACATTTGAAAGCATTAGGCAACCTGGACATGGATGTTTTTAGTAATCTATGTTCACTTTCCATTTAGGCTTTGGTACAATCATAAGTGTGACCTTTGCATTTTCTGCCCAGAAAATTATTGTGATAAAATGTATCTGTGGATCATGTGATATGAGTATTTCTTTCACCATTTCTGGGAGCAATATTTGAAGACATATAAATTAGTATTGGGGGTACAAAGTGGTGTACCCTGTGTCAATGAATATAGAGATAATGGATGAATAGAATATACTGTGAATAAATAATCTAACTGGTTCCACTTTAAATAATGGATTGAATTGATATCTGAAAATATATAAGATATCATATATTGACATACAATCATTCATTCCAACCAGTTATATATCTAATGGTAATCTTAGGGTTATTGTTTATCATGAAGTGTGTGTGAGTTTTGCTTCAAAAGTGATTATGGAAATCGAAAATAATGTGTTTGGAAAGAAGTCTCATGAAAAGACCAGTCAAGAAATATGGAGGAATACATGAGTTGTGAAGCAGGAAGTGATTGAAAGTGAAACAAATGCCTATAAATTTGCTAAATTGTGGATGAAATATATATCCAATGATGTGCATAAACTGATGAAATAGTAGTGTACCAGTATTGAATACAAATGAACGGCAAAATACATATCATGTCCCATAGTAATCGACTTGCATTGATGTTAAACTGAGTCAGTTACTGTAGAAATATTAGGATTCGCATGCATCATTCACTGAATTTAGTTTTCTTTTTTTAAAACTTTTTATTAATGGTTGTTCAAAACATTACATAGTATTGTGGTGAGCGTCACAGGTTGGGGGGCCTGGCTTGAGGAAACAAAAGAGAAGGCCCTAGACACTCAGGATTGGAGATCCGCCAATTCTGGGATAAAGAGTTGCTGCGCAGTGATTGCTTCCCACCTATTGAGAGGAGAAGCTTGGCCCAATGCACACAGCTCCACCTACTGGAAGAGAAGTTAATTGAACTCTATTACTGCATGTATTATTATTATTTTTTTCTTTTTATTTTCTTCTTTTTCTTTCATTTTCATTTTTTTGTTGTTGTTCTTTAACTTTTTTTAATGTTTTTATTTTTTAAAATTTTTAAAATTTATTATTTTATGATTCTTTTAAATTTTAATTTTCATTTTTATAATTATCATTATTATTTCTAAAAAATTTTATTTCTTTCTTTATTTTCTATTTTTTTTTCTTTTGTCTTTTCATTTCTTTTCAATTTTCTTATTCTCCCTTCCTTGAATTCTACCTGCCTACTCTCATTCTCTTTAGTGACTTCTTCCCATCCCTACTACTATCTTTCCTCCCAAGCTTCAAATAAATTTATAAGAGTAAGCAGTAACTCAGCAGTCAAACAGAACAAGAAGTAACATTAGCAGCATAAAAAAGCAAGGATGAAAATGTGTACAAACAATGAAGGACAACATAAATAATCAGGAGGACCTAGAATCATCAGGAAAATGGTCATATAAAGAACTCAAGGAATACCTTAGACAGATGGAATGGAACCTTAAAGAGGATACGAGACAGCAATTCCAAACAGTGAAAGAACACATTGAAAATGAATTACATAAACAGATAAAAGAAGAAGTTAAGCGTCTTTATCAGGAGATAGAGATTATAAAAGAAATCAACCAATAATTCTAGAAATGAAGGAAACGATAAACCAAATTAAAAACTCAATTGAGAGTATCACTAACAGAGTGGAGCAAGTAGAAGCCAGAACGTCAAATAATGAAGAAAAAATATATCATCTTGAAAGGAGTCTAGCCAACTCCGAAAAACTGGTAAAAAATCATGAGAAAAACATCCAAGAGATATGGGATAACATAAAAAAACAAACTTATGAGTCATCTGGATAGAGGAAGGTACAGAGATTCAAACCAAGGGAATGAGTAACCTGCTGAATGAAATAATTTTAGAAAACTTTCCAGAAATAAAAAAGGAAACGGATATACAAATTGTAGATGCATACAGGACACCGAGCACACAAAATCACAGTAGACCAATGCCAAGACACATTGTTACGAAAATATCCAATAAACAGACCAAAGAGAAATTATTAAAAGGTACATGAGAAAGGAGGCAGATGACATTCAGGGGTAAACCAATAAGGTTAACAACAGATTTTTCATCACAGACGCTGAAAGCGAGAAGATCCTGGAACAATGTATTTCAAATACTGAAAGACAATGGATGCCAACCAATAATTCTGTATCCAGCAAAATTAAGCTTCAGGTACGACAACAAAATAAAAATATTTCATAATTAACAAAAGCTAAAAGAATTTGCAGCCAGAAAACCAGCATTGCAAAGTGTCTTGAGCAAAACACTACACGAGGAAGAAATGAAAAACAACAACCAAAACTATCACTGGGAAGTGCCTCAGTAATAACAGAGGGCGGGGGAAAAGCTAATCATGGAGAAACAAACTAAATTAAAAAAAAATAAATAATCAAAATGGCTGGCAGTACAAACCATATATAAATAGTAACTCTAAACCTTAATGGTTGAACTCTCCAATAAAGCGAGATAGGCTGGTAACTTGGATTATAAAAACAAATCCAACAATATGTTGCCTCCAGGAGACACATCTGAATGGAAAAGGCATACACAGGCTGAAGGTGAAAGGTTGGGAAAAAATATACCATGCACACGGTCCTCGTAAGCAACCAGGGGTGGCCATCCTCACATAGAATAAAATCGACTTCAAGACTAAGTTATTCAAAAGGGATAAGTATGGATATTATATAACTTTAAAAGGAATCATTCACCAACAAGACATAAAAATTATCAATATTTATGAACCAAATAATGGTGCTGCGACCTTCATAAAACAAATTCTCCTCAAGTTCTGGAATCAAATAGACAACAACACAATAATTATCAGTGACTTCAACACAGCTCTCTCACCATTGGACAGATATTTCAAACAAAAGTTGAATTAAAAAAATATAGAATTCAATATCACAATCAATAACCTAGACTTAACTGAAATATATAGAATATACCAACCATCATCAAATGGATATACTTTTTTTCAGCAGCACATGGATCCTTCTCAAAAATAGACCATATATTATGCCATAGGGCAACCCTCAGTAAATATAAAGGGGTGGAGATAATACCATGCATTTTTTCTGACTATAATGGAATGAAACTGTAAATCAATGATAAAAGAAGGAAGAAAAGTCCTACATCACATGGAAAATGAACGATATGTTACGGAATGATCAATGGGTTACAGAAGACATAAAGGTGGAAATCAAAAAATTCTTAGAGATAAACGAAAACACAGACACAACATATCGGAATCTACGGGACACAATGAAAGCAGTTTTAAGAGGGAAATTCATCGCCTGGTGGTCATTCCTCAAAAAAAAAAAAAGGAAAAACCAACAAATAAATGAGTCACAACACACGTTACAGAACTCTCTCCAGCACTCTGTCCCAGTTGAACTCCTTGTATTTTGTGAAGCAAAAACCATATTCCCAGTGCAGCAGCAAGAAGCACCACAAAATGTGAAGGATGACCAAATGTCTTCACAGTCCCCACCAGGAGACACTTGGCTTCCTGTGGCCACAGTTTACGTACAAAGAGAGAATTCAGCACTGCTGCCTCAGGTTCATTGGAATATAAGAAACCATGTCTTCCAGGTCACATAGATGCAGACCCAGATTTGATGGTCTCACTACAAAGGAAGCTAAAGCTCATGACAACAACATATATTTCAAGTGCCCAACCTCAGAGGCAGTTTCCCAAGAAGTCATAGGCCAGCAGAGCTCCATGTTGGTGGAGTGTTTACCCTGTCCCTTACTTTTGGAAGCTCCTCTACCACCTCCAAGGTTGTGAACTCCCGAGCATATTCCATTCAGATACATAATCACAGATTTTCACAGTTTTCTCCTCTTATTGTGTCTTACTTGGGGCGAAGGTAATATCATGGCACTTCTCTGGATGTGAGTGGGAAGATTTTTGTGTAGCACATGTTTACATACACATTGGAGTCATTTTCCAATTTTCCATTTGAAATACTGAATCCCTGACATTAACCCCTACCCTACTGGACTCTGACTAATAATCTTAATATGATGGTGAGAAATAACCCAAAAAGAATAGAAATACAAGCAGTTCAGAGGAGGCATGGTGTGTAGTTGGAATTGCCTTTTGCATTATATAGTGTAGGAGTTATAAATCTAGTCAATTTTTTGTTGAAATAACTCTACATGTGTTTTTAAAGTTAACAAATATGTGAATTCCTGTCTCCCTTTCTCTGTAGCCTATACGGTACATGTATTTTTATATGCACATAGAAAATCCTATCTGGTATCACACGTATATACTTGTGAGGTGGCTGAATTGGCAGATACAAATTGTGAGAAGAGATCACTCCTCCTAAACGCTGTTGGAACTGAAAATTCAACCTATGGGTGAGCTTCCAAGTTGAATAACATTATACATAAATCCATGTTCATTAAATGAATATTTTTGCATCTGTGGATTATATATATTTCATGATGAATTTCGATTGCATATATATTGCTATTTTTTTTCTTTTATTGGTTGTTCAAAACATTACAAATCTCTTCACATATCATATTTCATACATTAGATTCAAGGGGGTTATGAACTCCCATTTTTACCCCAAATACAGATTGCAGAATCACATCGGTTACACATCCACATTTTTACATAATGCCCTATTAGTTACTTTTGTATCCTGCTACCTTTCCAATACTCTATTATCCCCCCTCCTCTCCCCTCCCATCTTCTCTCACTACCCCATCTACTCTAATTCATTTCTCTCCTTGTTTATTTTCCCATTCCCCTCACAACCTCTTACATGTAATTTTGTGTAACAATGAGGGTCTCCTTCCATTACCATGCAATTTCCCTTTTCTCTCCCTTTCCCTCCCACCTCATATCTTTGTTTAATGTTAATCTTTTCTTCCTGCTCTTCCTCCCTGCTCTGTTCTTAGTTGCAATCCTTATATCAAAGAAGACATTTGGTATTTGTTTTTTAGGATTGACTAGCGTCACTAAGCATAATCTGCTCTAGTACCATCCATTTTCCTGCAAATTCCATGATTTTGTCATTTTTTAGTGCTGCATAATACTCCAGGGTGTATAGAAGCCACATTTTTTTTTATCCATTCATCTACTGAAGGACAACTGTGTTGGTTCCACAGTGTAGCAATTGTGAATTGTGCTGCTATGAACATCGATGTGGCAGTATCCCTGTAGTACACTCTTTTAAGGTCTTAAGGGAATAGTCCAAAAAGGGCAATAGCTGGGTCAAATTGTTGTTCCATTCCCAGCCTTCCCCAGAATCTCCATACTGCTTTCCAAATTGGCCGCACCAGTTTGCGGGAACATCTCTCCACACAGGCCTGGTTTGGTCCTTCTTCTCTACATTAAGAAGAGAAAGGCTTATTCAGACACAACCCTTCATCCTTAAAAGGTTGTTTCCCATGGAAGATGACATTTGCTCTCTCAGGTCCTTCATTGCTGCCTACATCTTCTTCAGGGATCAAATCTACATGGAACCTCAAAGGTTCTCAGCAGGTGGAAGATACCCTAAATTCCTGTATTGTAAGATGAACTCTGTACCTGCTCTTCTGTAAAGTTAAATTGAGGGAACAGTGTATGGTTAGGGTTAATAACATGTTCGATTTGGGTTAGTAATCATTCTGCTGGATGAATAATGGTATTGGAAAACTGCCATATTTACAAGAATATACAGCTGAAATATAAGTATGAAAACAGAAATCTAGGTAAGATTTGAAGTCCACAAGGGCATTAGGCCCTTGTTTGGGATACTTAGCTTTGAATTACGTTCTGCAAAATTGTCTCAGTTAAATCGATAATCCATGGCATAGGACCTTGGACCTTGGATGATTGATTGTAGAAGAGAACATCCACTCAAAATAGGATAGTCGGTAGGTTTAGGAAGAAGAGTGAGTATAAAATTTGGACCAAATGTTCTTTAGCAATAGGGTTTTGGTTATAGAGTGAATGTAAATGTCAGCACATGTGAAGAGTCAGTCACAATGATGAACTGGAAAAAATATAAAAAAGAAGATATCAATAGAGACAATACAAAATCAGGCAATTATAATGTGAGTGATAGGATTAGACATTTTCAACAGGATTGAGATTGAATACATAATCTTAGGAAGAAAAAAATAGGTAGTCACCAATAGGAATGATATTTGAAAGCATTAGGCAACCTGGACATGGATGTTTTTAGTAATCCATGTTCACTTTCCATTTAGGATTTGGTACAATCATAAGTGTGACCTTTGCATTTGTGCCCAGAAAATTATTGTGATAAAATATATATGTAGATCATGTGACATGATTATTTCTTCCACTATTACTGGGAGCAATATTTGAAGACATATAAATTAGTATTGGGGGTACAAAGTGGTGTACCCTGAGTCTATGAATATAGAGATAATGCATGAATAGAACTTACTGTGAATAAATAATATAACTGGTTCCTCTTTAAATAATAGATTGAATTGATATCTGAAAATATATTAGAAATCATAAATTGACATAAAATCAGTGATTCCAACCAGTTATGTATCTAATGGTAATCTTAGGGTTATTGTTTATCATGAAGTGTGTGTGAGTTTTGCTTCAAAAGTGATAATGGAAATGGAAAATATTGTGTTTTGTAAGAAGTCTCATGAAAAGACCAGTCAAAAAATATGGAGGAATACATGTGTTCTGAAGCAGGAAGTGATTGAAAGTGAAACAAATGCCTATAAATTTGCTACATTGTGGATGAAATATACATCCTATAATGTGCATAAACTGATGAAATAGTAGTGTACCAGTGTTGAATAAAAATGAATGTCAAAATGTACGTCATGTCCCATAGGAATCTACTTGCATTGATGTTAAACTGGGTCAGTTACTGTAGAAATATTAGGATTCGAGTGCATCATTCACTGAAGTGAGTTTTCTTTTTTTTTAATTTTTATTTATGATTCTTCAAAACATTACATAGTTCTTGATGTATCATATTTCACACTTTGATTCAAGTGGGTTATGAACTCCTATTTTTACCCTGTATACAGATTGCAGAATCAAATCAGTTACACATCCATTGATTCACATATTGCCTTACTACTGTATGTTGTATTCTTCTGCCTTTCCTATCCTCTACTATCCCCCCTCCCATGCCCTCTCCTCCCCTCTTCTCTCTCTAATCCCACTACTCTATTAAATTTTCCCCCTTGTATTATTTTTCCCTTTCCCCTCACTTCCTCTTGTATGTAATTTTTTATAACCCTGAGGGTCTCCTTCCATTTCCATGCAATTTACCTTCTCTCTAACTTTCCCTCCCACCTCACATCCCTGTTAAATGTTAATTTTCTTCTCATGCTTTTCGTCCCTTCTCTGTTCTTAGTTACTCTCCTTATATTAAAGAAGACATTTGGCATTTGTTTGCTAGGGTTTGGCTAGCTTCACTTAGCATAATCTCCTCTAATGCCATCCATTTCCCTGCAAATTCTATGATTTTGTCATTTTTTAATGCAGACTAATACTCCGTTGTGAATAAATGCCACTTTTTTTTAATCCATTCATCTATTGAAGGGCATCTAGGTTGGTTCCACCGTCTTGCTATTGTGAATTGTGGTGCTATGAACATCGATGTAGCAGTTTCCCTGTAGCATGCTCTTTTTAGGTCTTTAGGGAATAGAATGAGAAAGGGAATAGCTGGGTCAAATGGTGGTTCCATTCCCAGCTTTCCAAGAAATCTCCATACTGCTTTCCAAATTGGCTACACCAATTTGCAGTCCCACCAGTAATGTACAAGTGTACCTCTTTCCCCACATCCTCCCCAGCACTTGTGTTTGTTTGGCTTCATAAATGCTGCCAATCTTACTGGAGTGAGATGGTATCTTAGGGTGGTTTTGATTTGCATTTCTCTGATTGCTGGAGATGGTGAGTATTTTTTCATGTACTTGTTGATTGATTGTATGTCCTCCTCTGAGAAGTGTCTGTTCAGATCCTTAGCCCATTTGTTGATTGGGTTATTTGTTATCTTATTGTCTAATTTTTTGAGTTCTTTGTATATTCTTGATATTAGGGCTCTATCTGAAGTGTGAGGAATAAAGATTTGTTTCCAGGATGTAGGCTCCCTATTTACCTCTCTTATTGTTTCTCTTGATGCGAAAAACCTTTTTAGTTTGAGTAAGTCCCATTTGTTGATTCTAGTTATTAACTCTTGTGCTATGGGTGTCCTTTTGAGGAATTTGGAGCCCAACACCACAGTATGTAGATCGTAGCCAATTTTTCTTCTATCAGACGCCATGTCTCTGATTTGATATAAAGCTCCTTGATCCATTTTGATATAACTTTTGTCCATGGCGAGAGAAAGGGATTCAGTTTCATTTTGTTACATATGGATTTCCAGTTTTCCCAGCACCATTTGTTAAAGATGCTATCCTTCCTCCATTGCATGCTTTTAGCTCCTTTATCAAATATAAGACAGTTGTAGCTTTTTGGATTAGTCTCTGTGTCCTCCATTCTGTACCATTGGTCCACCTGCCTGTTTTGGTACCAGTACCATGCTGTTTTTTTTTTTTTTTTTACTATTGCTCTGTAATATAGTTTGAAATCTCTTATCGCTATACCGCCTGATTCACACTTCCTGATTAGAAATGCTTTTGCTATTCTGGGTCTTTTATTTTTCCATATGAATTTCATGATTGCTTTCTCTATTTCTCCAAGAAATGCCCTTGGGATTTTGATTGGCATTGCGTTAAACCTATAGAGAACTTTTGGTAATATCACCATTTTGATGATGTTAGTTCTGCCTATGCATAAACAGGGTATATTTTCCATCTTCTAAGATCTTATTCTACTTCTCTTTTTAGGGTTCTGTAGTTTGCATTGTATAAATCTTTCACCTCTTTTGTTAGGTTGATTACCAAGATTTTTTTTTTTTGAGGATATGTGAATGGAGTGTTTTTCCTCATTTCTGTTTCAGAAGTTTTGTCGCTGATATACAGAAATGCTTTTGATTTATGCATGTTGATTTTATATGCTGCCACATTGCTGAATTCATTTATTAGATCTAGTAGTTTTTTTTGTAGACCCTTTTGGGTTTTCTATATAAAGAATAATGTCATCTGCAAATAGTGATATTTTAAGTTCTTCTTTTTCTATTTTTATGCCTTTAATTTCTTTCGTCTGTCTAATTACTCTGGCCAGTTTTGAAAACTATATTGAATAGAAGTGGTGATAGAGGACATCCCTGTCTTGTTCCAGATTTTAGAGGGAATGCCTTCAATTTTTCTCCATTCAGAATGATACTAGCCTGAGGGTTAGCATAGATAGCTTTTACAGTGTTGAGGTAAGGTCCTGTTATCCCTGGTTTTTCTAATGTTTTGAACATAAAGGGATGCTCTACTTTGTCGAATGATTTTTATGCATCTATCTAGATGATCATATGGTTCTTATCTTTAAGTATATTTATGTTGTGAATAACATTTATTGATTTCTGTATATTGAACCGTCCTTGCATCTCAGGGATGAATCCTACCTGATCATGATGCACAATTTTTTTGATGTGCCTTTGTATCCAATTTGCCAGAATTTAATTGAGGTTTTTTGCATCTAGGTTCAACAGAGATATTGGTCTGTAGTTTTCTTTCTTTGAGGTGTCTTTGTCTGGTTTCGAAATCAGAGTGTTCTTGGCCTCATAGAATGAATTTGGCAGAGCTCCCTCTTTTTCTATTTCCTGAAATATCTTGAAAATTATTGGTATTAATTCTTTTTTAAAGGTCTTGTAAAACTCCGCTGTATACCCATCTGAACCTGGACTTTTCTTGGTTGGTAGTCTTTTGATTGCTTCTTCTATTTTATCCATTGATATTGGTCTGTTTAAATTGTGTGTATCCTGCTGACTCAGTTTGTGCAAATCATATGACTTAAGAAATTTATCAATGTCTTCACTATTTTCTATTTTATTGGAATATAGGTTTTCAAAATAATTTCTAATTGTCTTCTTTATTTCTGTAGCATCTGTTGTTATATTGCCTTTTCGATCCCATATGTCAGTAATTTCAGTTCTCTCTTTCTTCGCTTAAATCCAAAACACTCCCACATGACACTCATCTTCTTCCATATAGACACTCATCATACCCTGTGGCTGGAGGTTTCTATGAGAGGCAAGGCCAAGAAAGTGTCCAAAATAAGCTCACTTGCCCCTCATTTGCCTAAAATCATGGTGGCCTGGGTACTCTTCCTTTGAACCAGGAGTGATCAAATATTCCTGCTGGTAAAGTGTTCCGCTTTTCCAATTTGAGGCCTACTAGCTGTCAGGTATAGATTCTTTATGTGATTTGGAGTCATGAGAAAACCCAAGCACCTATGGGATAGCCTCTGCAGGGATTTGAAGAACGCATTTGACCCAAAGGATCCCTATTCTCACTTGATGTAGGTCAGGAACCCAACCTAAGAAGGCAAAAAAATTTATCCACAATGACTGCTCTTTTGGCCATTTTGGTTTGGAAGCACATGGGATTTTTATTTAGATCTATCAGGTGCTGAGAATTTAAGCCACAACCTCACACAAGGACAAGAGGCTGATTCAAGCACATCCCATTCCAAAGCAATTAAGCAAAGAGCCACAGGTGATGCCCATTCATTTCCATATGAAAACAGTTTTCTTAAGGCTTCACAAAGGTGTGGCCTGAGGTAAAGACCTTCTTGACATTCAGGGTAATAGAAACATAAGTAAGCAAAAGGCCCAAAGCAGGGTTTATCCACTAAGACTTTCCTGGTCACACTGATATCTGAGTTTTCTGAGATTCTCCCATTCCCTTCAGCTATCAGTACATGGCCATGTCACAGAGCCTTGTGGTGGTACATATGTTGGACACAAAACCATGAGCCTATTCAGGAGAGTGGCCAGAATTCACGAAGAAACAGGAACTTAGAAAGATAGTAGGTATTGCCCATCCATAGGCAAGCCACTCTCCATTCTTAAATTGGGAAGGATGAACGCTGGGACACTTTATATTAGACAGGACACAACCATTGATGCATTCGCTTTTCAAAAGTCTACAACCACGGATACAGTGGGATACACAAACAAAGAAACACTCGCCATGTCAAATGACTTATTAAAAACAGTCCACTCCAAACAAAACAAACTGCCTTTCCTACCTATTCTCATAACATGAGACAAAACCAAACTCACATGCACACCCACAAAGGCACCTCCTTTACCCAAGTAGGTCTGTGACTATCCAGAGTGTCCTCAGACTGATTGGCCATACTATGTTCCCACGAAATGGCCTGTCCTGTCTCAGATCTGGTCTTCATTACCAACTCTGTAAAGTTGTCAGGAGCCATCAGGGAGTCACTACCTGCTTTCTCAGGAAGGCCCCTCTTCAGAGCTTTCCTGGCATTTAACCATCCACAGATCAGTATTTACCAAGAAAGACTGACTCTGTCTTTGGTAAATCCAAACAAGTGAACCCAATGGGACTGGAACTGGGACTGGCTCTGGGTGCTTGGCTTCCTGGATCCCGAGTTCAGCAAATTGCATCAACAAAGAAGTGAGGTAGGTCAATTCCTTCAGGAACTGAATGAGGTCACTGCCTTGGTAACCACTTTGTTCTAACAGATGCTTCGAAGGTTCCCATGAGATGGAGGTTACCCCTACATCCTGTGACACATTCAGAAGTTAGAATTGTATATCGACCATAGGCACCCGGGAACTGCTCTCCACACAGGCTGTGGTAAGCCGTTTCGGCAGACTATGGTCGCCATTGCAAGATGGCGCTGGCTCCACTGTGGTCTGTAATAAACAACTCCTTGTTTGGGAGAGTTGGTGCATGGTTTCTCAGCACCCTGTGAGAAAGTTCCACGTGGCAGCTTCGCATTGGGGCTTGGGATGCTTTATTAAGGCTGGGAGGGGCATCCGACGGGGAATTAGAAGAAATATCAAGGGCCTGAATAAACTGCTGAAAGAAGATTCCTGAGTTGCGTCTTCCTTGCGGGCAAGGGGTCGCGAAAAGTGGTGCTGAAAACCCGGGAACCAGAACTTTCAGCAGTCAGGGGTGGTGCACCAATTAGTCCCAGGTAAGTAGGACCCACGGTCAAAGCGGACATCAGTCCTAGATAAGTAGGACCCGCTATCAAAGCGGAGATCAGTCCTAGGTAAGTGGGACCCGCAGTCAAAGTGGAGATTAGTCCCAGATTAATTGGGACCCGCGGTCAAAGCGGAGATTAGTCCCAGATTAATTGGGACCCGCGGTCAAAGCGGAGATTAGTCCTAGGTAATTAGGACCCGCTATCAAAGCGGCAGCTCCTCTGTAAAGCCAGAGAGAGCATTAAATCTTATTGCAGCTGCACTGTGTACTTTTGCTCTTACTTTCACTTTTGTTTGTTGTGTGTCTTTTGTTGTGTCATGGGTGCCGTATCTTCAAGTCCGCTTCTCCTGGCCCTAGATAACCTGTTACGTTCCAAGGGCCTAAAAGTGAAACGTAGTACTTTACAGAGATTTTTACAGAAGACAGATATTGTTGCCCCGTGGTTCGCATTTCCTGGCAGCCTCACTATACCTAGCTGGGATAAGTTAGGCACAGATCTTGACTTTGCTTCTGAGCAGGGCATATTAGAGGGTGGGGTGATACCCCTTTGGAAGATGATCCGTAGTTGCCTCGCAGATGGCAGATGTCAGGAAGCACTTACTAAAGGACAAGAAGTTTTAGAGCAATTACATGAAGAAAGATCAGAAATGGCAGGCAGTGAGGTATTTCAGGAGGGTGGGAGTTTGCGAAGCGAGAAACAGGGGAGGAAACAATTATCTCCGGCAGGCAGTGACGTATTTCAGGAGGATGGTAGTGTGCGGAGAGAGAAACAGGGGAGGAGGCGATTGTCTCTGGCACGGAGTGAAATATTTCAGGAGGAAGGGAATGTGCAGAGCGAGAAACAGGGGAGGAGGCAATTGTCTCTGGCACGGAGTGAAATATTTCAGGAGGAAGGGAATGTGCAGAGCGAGAAACGGGGGAGGAAACGCTTGTATCCATATCTCAGTACACTGCGCACACTCCCATGCAAAAGTGGGTCAGAAGAGGAGGAGGATGAGAAGGAGGAGCTCGGGAGACTGTCTCGGCAGCTAGGGAGTTTAACTATGGGAGAAGGGAACAAAAATAAACAGGAGCTCAAGAAAAATGATCCTCCGGACCCGCCGCCGTACGGTGAGGGTGTTTCGAGGAGAGCTTTCCATGCCCAAGCATGGAGGGCTGTTAACGCTGAGATGGGTCTTGCTTTTCCAGTTTTCCAGGATGACAATAGGGGAAGATTCCATGAGCCTTTAGATTTCAAAATTGTGAAGACCCTGGCAGAGTCTGTGCGCACTTATGGGGTGGATGCCGCCTTCACATTAACTCAGGTGGAGAGTCTGTCTAGATACTGTATGACTCCCTCTGATTGGGCTAGCCTTGTTCGGGCTTGTGTTTCTCCAGGCAAATATTTGGACTGGAGAGCCTTTGTGCTAGAGGGCGCTGTAGAGCAGGCTGCCCAAAACTATGCAGCGGGACACCCCCATTGGGACAAGGAAATGCTTTTGGGACAAGGCAGATTTGCTAATCAACAAACAGGATACCCCCCTGAGGTATATGAACAGATCAATAACATTTGTATCCGTGCATGGAAATCACTCCCAAATAGAGGAGAAGTGTCTGGCAATTTAACAAAAATCATGCAAGGCCCCACAGAACCTTTCTCGGACTTTGTTGCTAGGATGGTGGATGCCGCAGGAAAAATCTTTGGTGACCCTGATAGAGCAATGCCCTTGATTAAACAACTTGTTTTTGAGCAATGCACCAAAGAATGTAAAGCAGCAATCGCTCCTTATAAAAACAAGGGCATAGAAGCTTGGATGAAAGTGTGTAGAGAGCTTGGAGGACCTTTAACTAATGCAGGTCTTGCAGCTGCTGTCCTTCGGATCGCAAAAGGGGGCGGTCCTGGTGCCGGAACATGCTTCCATTGTGGTCAATCCGGCCATTTCAAACGTGACTGTCCCAAAAAAGGCAATTTTACTGGACCTCCTCGCGGTGGCCCTTCTAATAGCCCTCGTCAACCGGGGCTGTGTCAAAATGCAAAAAGGGGAAGCATTGGGCAAGAGAGTGTAGATCAGTGAGGGACATCCATGGACAGCCTATTTCAGCTGGGCCAAAAAACGGCCGAAGGGGCCCCCGACCCCAGGGCCCACGAATATATGGGGCAATGGAGAATGTCACATCCGAACCCGAGACATGGCCTTCTCTGCGCCATCCCACGAGATGCGGAGAGCCACTACAGGTGCCGCGGGATTGGACCTCTGTTCCACCTCCAGACTCGTATTAACACCTAAGATGGGAGTCCAATTGGTGGAAACTGAGTTCAAAGGGCCTTTACCCCCTGGCACTGTAGGTTTGTTAATTGGACGTGCATCCTCTATCCTACAAGGTCTTCATGTTTTCCCCAGAGTAATAAACCCTGATACTGTATGGGCAGTAAAAGTTATGGTGGAAGCTCCAAGGGGCATTGTGTCTATCTCCCCAGGGGATCGGATTGCTCAATTGCTAATATTGCCTAGTTTGCATAATCACTTCCCTGCTGACTCAAGGTCACGGACAGGAAATCAGATTGGTACCACCGGAGGAAATTGTGCCTATTTGTGACTGGATATGAGCAATCGCCCCACTTTGGAATTAAGCATAGAAGGTAAATCTATTGTGGGATTGCTGGACACAGGAGCAGATCGTAGTATCATAGCCCTTAAGGACTGGTCTAAGGGATGGCCAGTGCAGGCTTCTGATCAATCCTTAAGAGGACTTGGATATGCCCAAGCCCCTCAAATCAGCTGTAGACATCTATCTTGGAAGGACTCGGAAGGACATGATGGTACCTTTCAGCCTTATGTACTTGATTTACCCATTTCTTTATGGGGCCGTGATCTGATGAAAGACATGGGGTTCACTCTTAGTAATGACTATTCCCCAGTGTCTCAACATATCATGCAAAATATGGGGTATAGGCCAGGTCTAGGACTAGGAAGGCACCTACAGGGATGTAAGCATCCTGTGCAAGGTCATCAAAAGCTTAACAGGTTTGGTCTGGGTTTTTCCTAGGGGCCACTGGGGCTCAAATACCTATAACATGGCTCACCGAGGAGCTTGTTTGGGTGCCTCAGTGGCCTCTTCCCTCGTTTAAACTGGCAGCAGCCCATGATATAGTCAAAGAACAACTTGATTTGGGTCACATCCAACCTTCTACTTCTCCATGGAAGACTCCCATATTTGTCATTAAGAAAAAATCAGGGAAGTGGCGCCTACTGCATGATCTACGAGCAGTTAATGCTCAGATGCAGCTTATGGGGCCCATTCAAAGAGTGCTGCCTCTGCTCTCCTCTGTTCCTCAAGGCTGGCATATAATTGTTATTGACATTAAAGACTGTTTCTTTTCCATTCCTTTGCATCCTAAAGATTCACAACGTTTTGCTTTCACCCTTCCCTCGTGTAATCACGAAGAACCAGATCAAAGGTTTGAGTGGGTGGTGTTGCCACAGGGGATGGCTAACAGTCCCACGATGTGCCAGATGTATGTGGGGAAGGCACTCGCACCTCTCAGACGTAAGTATTCCTCCACCAAGATCATTCACTATATGGATGATGTGTTATTGGCCGCAAAATTAGAACAGACAGTTTATGAGGCTTATAAAGAACTCGTGATGCTGTTGGCTCAACATGGACTGCACATCGCACCTGAAAAGGTTCAAACGGGGGATTCTATCAGGTTTTTGGGAGCGACAATTGGGTATGACAAATTAAAACCACAAAAAATTACCATCAGGACTCAAGATCTCCAAACTCTAAATGATTTTCAAAAATTGCTGGGAGATATTAATTGGATAAGAGGATATTTACATATTCTTAATATTGTGCTCCAGCCTTTGTATGCAACTCTTAAGGGTGATCCAGATCTTGCTTCCCCTCGTAGCCTCACTACTGAGGCTAGAGCGGCCCTTATAAAAGTAGAACAAGCTATACAGCATGCCACTCTATGCAGGCTCCAGAGTGATAAACCTTTCCAGTTATGTGTGCTTGCCACTATGCGGCAGCCTACTGGAGTACTGTGGCAAGATGGGCCTTTACTATGGATCCACCCACATGTATCCCCAGGAAAATCCTTAGAATATTATCCTGATGCTGTTGCAGCATTGGCACTTAAAGGGATTCAACAAAGCATTCAATTTTTCGGCCAATCACCTTCTTCTCTTATCATACCCTACACTAAAGCTCAACTTAATGTTCTATGTGCTACTCTAGACAACTGGGCTATTCTGTGTTGCTCGTTTCAAGGGGGTATTGATAATCACTACCCTTCTCATCCATTACTCCATTTTGTTAAAGAACATCCCATCATTTTCCCTAAGGTAACTTCATCCAGTCCAATTCCGGGGGCTGTTAACATTTTTACTGATGGTTCCAAGTCTGGAATGGGAACTTATGTAATTAATGACTCTCCCCCTATCCAGCATCAATTTGCTCCTGGAAATCTACAATGGGTAGAACTACAAATTGTTATTGAAGTTTTTAAACAGTGTTCTTTTCCTTTTAATCTTATTTCGGACTCCAGCTATGTGGTACAAGCACTAAAAGTCCTGGAGACCGTGGGAACTATTAGTGATGCTCACAATGTGTCTGTTTACTTTACTCAGCTTCAACAGCTTATCTCTAACCGCACTGCTTCTTTTTATCCAATGCACATCAGGGCTCACACCTCTCTTCCTGGTCCGTTATCCCAAGGTAATGCCTGTGCGGACTTAGCCAGTAGAGGCCAATTGATATGCTTGACTTCCTCCTTAGAGAGGGCTAAGTTGTTTCACCAAAACTTCCATGTTAATGTATTAACGCTGCGCAGGCGTTTTTCCATTTCAAGAGCGGATGCTCGGCAGATAGTATTGCAATGTCCCCATTGTGTCACATTTCTTCATCCCCCTAATTATGGAGTAAACCCACGGGGATTAAAGCCATTGATTGTTTTGCAAATGGATGTGACACATATACCTGACTTTGGTAACCTTAAGTATGTGCATGTTTCCATTGGTACGTGCTCTGGAATTATCCATGCTTCTGCTTTATCAGGAGAAAAGGCACGTAATGTCATTACTCACTGTTTAGAGGCATGGGCAGCATGGGGTGCACCTGCATCCCTTAAGAATGATAATGGACCTGCTTATACTGGCAGACAATTTACAGTTTTTTGTTCTACTATGGGAGTGCAACTTACTCATGGTTTGCCTTATAATCCTCAAGGACAAGGCATTGTTGAGCGTGCTCATCGCACCTTAAAGGAAACTTTACAAAAACAAAAAGGGGGAATAGGAGCTGAACACACTCCTAAAGAACGCCTGTCCTTAGCTCTCTTTACCATTAATTTTTTGAATTTGGATATTCATGGTCGCTCTGCGGCCGATAGACATGTGTCCCCTCAGCCCTCTGTGATTGGCTATGTTAAGTGGAAGGATGTTCTTACAGGCCAATGGAACGGCCCTGACCCCGTGCTGACATGGGCACGAGGATCTGTATGTGTTTTTCCCCAGGATCGTACGGAACCATTGTGGGTCCCTGAACGCTTGACAAGAAGAGTCTTGACATCAACTGACCAGCAACAAGAGATACCACAACAATCCTGTGATGAGGATCTTCATTCTACTAAGTGCTCTGGCTCTGGTGCTGGTGCCGATGGCACAGGCGACACCAATGCGGTGGTGGGCAGTGGCACGGGCATGGCCAATGCCGATGCCGGTTCATGGTAATTCTAGTGTCCTCCCCACTCTTTTTTCTACCTCATGTGAGATGTCTGCTCCCTGTGCCTCTCCTAGAGGGGACATGGAGAGCATTTTTAATCAATCTCAAGTTAATCTCACAGGAGTTTTTTGTTTCAGCCTTAGAAACGCTAATTGCATTAGCCTTAAGACCAAAAATTTGACTAACTGGGAGGACCCATTGCGGTCCAATCAGGTCTCAGGAAGCATTATCAGTGCTGTGTTGAGCAAGGTAGCTTCGGGGAATCAATCAGGCTCAGAGACCCCTGCAAACAGCAGCTCTGCTCTTAACATAACTACCTTTGCTATTATCTCCGAGGTACTAATCCCAGTGCCTCCTTTTTCTAGTAGTATTTATAATGCCACTCATTTCAAGGCCTCTCCTTACTGTTCCCCTAATCTTGGTTTCCCCCCAATATTTACGCCTTGTCAGGATCATTCTTGGGAGAAACATCAAGTTGCTAAAGGTTTCTCCCTTTCCCCCTCTCTTGATAGGTATGTTTATAACTTTAACAATAGTGCCAGCTCCTCTACAGGAGTAGGTTGGTCCTGGTTTTAATGGCTGATTTCCAATGAAAAGGGGGCTTCAGCCGATATTTCTGCACTGGCTCAGTTGGTAGGAGCCAAAAGTTGGCTGGCTAATATTTCTGGTACTGTTAGGGAAAGTGAACAAGGTAATAGACTTACATCTGTTTCATTCAACTCTCTGTTGTATAATGCCACATTGCCTCCTGCAATGGTCTGTGTCCAATCCCCCTTCTTATTCCTTTTGGCTAAGGCCACCTCTTCGGGGATGCTGGATTGTTCTCATACTACCTGTCTTTTATCTGAGTGTTGGAATGGTTCCTGGACTGTAGCAGTGTTTATGAAGATTCCAACTTTTGTCCCAATCCCGGTCACTGCGGATCCTGATAAATTCCCTATTGTTGAGCTACTTAGAGTCCGCAGAGATTTTGGAATCACAGCGGCTATAGTGACAGCCGTGGCGGTATCTGCTGCTGCAGCGGTTACGGCCGGAGTGGCTATGGCCAATCAAGTACAAACTGTTGCCACTATTAATCAAGTTGTCCAACAAACTTCCACCATACTTGAATCCCAAAATACAATTAATCAACATATTTTGTCAGGGATTTTATCTGCCAACCAAAGAATAGATTTACTCCAAGCTCAGGTAGAAGAATTGGCTGACTTAGTGCTTTTGGGTTGTGTTGACCAACGTGCACATTTATGCATAACCTCTGTCAGATTTAATGATTCCAGGAATGCTTCCCGCACCATTGGCGAATATTTGGCTGGAAATTGGTCCATGGAAGCGGAAGACATGATCCAGTCTCAACTAACCCAGATAGCTGTCTTGAATAGCACCCGTGTTGATCCCGTGACTTTGGGTCAATTCACCGATTGGATATCTTCTGCCTTTTCCTTTTTTAAAGAGTGGGTGGGGGTAGGCATTTTTGGTGCAATGTGTTGCTTCGGTATGTTTCTCTGTTTGTGGTTTCTCTGTCACCTCAAGGCCCGCAATGCTCACGATAAGGCTATGATCATCCAAGCTCTTGCAGCTTTAGAAAATGGCAATTCACCTCAAGTTTGGCTTGCGCATCTTAAACAGTAAATCTTTGACATGGCCATTGCACCCCAAGTTATTATAACATTGCACTGGGATCGGCATGTCTTTCCTCGTTATTCTCTTAGTGTTGGAAAGCCCTTGCACTCTGCCGGTCTTGCTGCCATTGCACGCAGGTGGGTTTCCACACTAATGCTTCTCTATCGCCTTAAAGTCCGTGCCTTTCTTTCGGCGTGCTGTCAACTCGTTTGTCGTTGTGTACAGCCACAGTTCAGCCTTAGCTGTCCCCCTTCTTCCACCTTCGTCACGATACAGGATGCGAGGCAAGGCACTGCACTTGAGTGATCCTTGAAGTGGACCTCAAGGAGAGCATGTCCTATTGCATGCGGGTTTGATGTCCACGCCCCGCCCCACGAAAAAAGGCGTCGGCTGATATGGCTTCAGATCTGGGGAAGGGCCCTCCTTAGGACTGAGCCATACTATGCAGCCACTTCTGCACAGTGGGATAAGACCTCTACTCTCGCCTGTATTGTTTTCAGAAAACAGAAGGGGGGAACTGTGGTGAGCCGTTTCTGCAGATTATGGTCGCCATTGCAAGATGGTGCTGGCTCCACTGTGGTCTGTAATAAACAACTCCTTGTTTGGGAGAGTTGGTGCATGGTTTCTCAGCACCCTGTGAGAAAGTTCCACGTGGCAGCTTCGCATTGGGGCTTGGAATGCTTTATTAAGGCTGGGAGGGGCATCCGACGGGGAATTAGAAGAAATATCAAGGGCCTGAATAAACTGCTGAAAGAAGATTCCTGAGTTGCGTCTTCCTTGCGGGCAAGGGGTCACGACAACAGGCCTAGTTTGGTCCATCTTCTCTACAATAAGAAGAGAGAGACTGATTCAGACACATCAATTCATCCTGACCTGGTTGTTTGCTGTGGAAGATGACTATTGCTCTCTCAGGTCCTACATAGCTGCCTACATCTTCTCTAAGGATCATTTCTTCATGGATCGTTGAGTTTCTCAGCCGGTGAAAGATCAGCTACATTACTATATTGTAAGACGAACTCTGTCCCTGCTCTTCTGTAAGTTATATTAAGGGAAGAGTGTATGGTTAGGTTCAATAATAGCATCGATTTTGGTTAGGAATCATTCTGCAGGATGAATAATGGTATTGGCAACCTGCGATATTTACAAGAGTATATAGGTGAAATATAAGTATGAAAGCAGAAATTTGGTAAGATTTGAAGCCCAGAAGGGCATTGGGCCCTTGAGTGGGATACTTAGCTTTGAATTATGTCCTGCACAGTTGTCTCAGATAAATCAATATACAATGGCATAGGACCTTGTAACTTGGATGATTGAATGTTGAACAAAACATCCAGTCAAAAAGCAATAGTCGATAGGATTTGGAAGGTATTCGGTAGGCTAAGAAGAAGAGTGAGTATAGGATTTGGACCAAAAGTTCTTAACAATAGGGTTTCGGGTAGAGAGTGAAGGTGAATGTCAGCACATGTGAAGAGTCAGTCGCAATGATGAACTGGGGAAAACATGTATGAAAGCACATATCAATAAAGACATTAGGAAATCAAGTAAAGTATAAAGTGAGTGATAGGATTACACATTTTCAACAGGCTGGAGCTTGAATTTATAATCTTAAGAGGAAACAAATATGTAGTCACAAATAGAATTGACATTTGAGAACATTAGGTAACATGGACATGGATGATTTTAGTAATCCATGTTCACTTCCCATTTAGGCTTTGATACAATTGTACATGTGACCTTTGCTTTTTGTGTCCAGAATATTTCTGTGATAAAATGTATATGCAGATCTGGTGACGTGAGTATTTCTTCCACCATTTCAGGGAGCAATATTTTGAGGACGTATAAATTAGTATGGGGGTACAAATAGGCGTACCCTGTGTCTATGAATATAGAGATAATGCAAGAATACACCATTCTGTGAATAAACAATATAACTGGATCCACTTTAAATAATGGATTGAATAGATATCTGAAAATATATCAGAAATGTTATATTGATATACAATCATTCATTCCAACCAGTTATATATCTAATGGTCATCTTAGGGTTTTGGTTTATCATGAAGGGTGTGTGAGATTTGTTTCAAAATGATTATGGAAATCGATTATAATGTATTTGGAAAGAAGTCTCATTAAAAGACCAGTCAAGAAACATAGAGAAATACATGTGTTCTGGAGAAGAAAGTGATTGAAAGTGAAACAAATGCCTATAATTTTGCTAACTAGTGGATGAAATATGTATCCTATGATGTGCAAAAACTGAAAAATAGTAAGGTACCACTGTTGAATAAAAATGAACATCAAAAGATGCATCATGTCCCATAGGAATCTACTTGCATTGATGTTAAACTGGGTCAGTAACTGTAGAAATATTAGGATTTGTATGTACCTTTCACTGAAGTTAGTTTTCAGTACTAGGAAACAAATATATATTTCAGGTGAATGAATATTTCTGAGAATAATGTTGTGAAAAGTTGATTATTAATCCACATACATGAACATGAATGAATTTAGGGAGTGTATATAAGACACATACATTTCATATTATGAAAATTCTGGAGAGTGTGTGTGTGTGTGTATATATATATATATATATATATATACACACACACACAAACACACACACACACACACACACACACACACACACACAAACAACCACAGACAATAAACATACCAATTCATATGCCAAACAAAATTCACCATGAAATATATATCATCCACAGATCCAAAAACATTCATTTCACTGAACATGGATTTATGTATAATGTTGTTCTACTAGGAAGCTCACCTATAGCTTGAAATTTCAGTTCCAACAGCTTTTAGGAGGAGTAATCTCTTCTCACAATTTGTACCTGCCAAGTCAGGCACCTCACAAAAATTTACTTGTGATATCACGTAGGATTCTATATGTGCATATAAAAATACATGTGCTGAATAGGCTACAGAGAAAGGGAGACAGGAATACACATATTTTTTAACTTTAAAAACACATGGAGAACTATTTCAATTAAAAATTGACTAGATTAATAACACCTACCATTTATCTTGCAAAAGGCAAGTCCAATATACACCATGTCTCCTCTGAACGGCTTGTATTTCAATTTTGTTTCGGTTATTTTTCTCCATCATATTAGTATTAGTTTTTAGAGTCTCGTAGAGTATGGGTTATTGTGAGGGATATAGTATTTTGAATGGAAAATTGAAAAATGAATCCAATGAGTATGCATATATATGGTATACAATAATCTTCCCACTCTCATCCAGAACAATGCCTTGACATTACCTTCGCCCCAAGTAAGACACAATTAGAGGAGTAGAGTTAAAATATCTGTGAATACATATCTGGGATAGAAAATGCTCAGGAGTTCACAAACATGCATGTGGTAGAGGAGTTTCCAAAAGTAAAGGACAGGGTTGATCTCCCAACCTGATCTTTCAATAAAATTGGGAGTCATCTTGCCACACAGCCATGAGTAGATAATTTTTTCTTTACTATAAATTAGTGCAAATTCCAAACCTACTTGGAATTCCTGCCCATGCCTTGAACTCACCCATATCTGGCTTTCTGACCAGATTGCAGCCCTCTCTGAAACTTTAGTGACACCTCATAAATATTGGCATTCCCTGGCCAAAGACCCTCTCTAGGCTCTAATGGTCCTCATAATTTTTGATGCTGGGGCCAGCAAATAAAAAATGTAACCTATAATTAGTGTGATGCTTGTCAAAGTTCTGTTTTCTGTAACTCCCCTTTTGTGTAACTTTCTGGGGTATAAAGCTGGGCTGTAGGAAATGTGGGGATGCTGTCTTGTTTCCGCTGTTTGAGAGGGAGAGGCAGCCCACCCGGATGAAATAATAAGCTTGCTTTAATTTGATTTTAATTGGAGTCAGTGGTCTTTTCTTGCATCCTGGTCTAATATTTTAGAGTTCCCCAGTGAGATGACCCGACCAGATCACAAGACCAGACTCCTGGAAATTCTGAAGCTGGCCTTTCCTCCAAGGGTCCGGGCTGGAGAGCCAAGTTCAAAGGCCTTGGAGTCAGCCTTCAGTCCGGGGAGCACTGCAGTGAACCATCGCACTATAACTATTAGCAAGCACCTGGTGCAGCAGGCCTCCATAGGTAAGTGGTATCTTTATAACATCTGATATCCGGTAAAGGGACATCTCTTCTGATGACAGAGAGGTGGCATGGGGAGGCTCACATATACTCCTGTCCGGGACAGTAACAAGAATCATTCTGTCCTCTGTTCTGTTCTGTAGGGAATTCCTCTGAAAGGGTAGAGAGGTGCCAACGGGCACGCAGGAGCTCCTTCCCCGGAGCTTTAGCAAGACGTTGTATTGCTCCTCTGTTTTTCTGTTTCTTCACCGGTTTTCTGTTTCTTTGTGTTTTTTTCTGTGTTCTGTATGTTTTTGGTTTGTTAGTTTTTGTGCGTTTTGTTGTGTGATTTCTCTGGTAAAAACATAATGATATTAGACGTGAAAATGAGTAATAAAGCAAGTAAGCCTGACACCCCTTTGGACTGTGTTTTAAGGAACTGTGATGAACTTTCCCCCCGTTTGTCAAGCAGGATGAGAGAAGCCCCTAGCTGGTTGCCTGGAGCACACCCACTGCAGAGGGCAATGCCTGCTGGTGACCTAAGAACTGAGTATCTCTTAGGTGAAAAAGTGAAACTCCTTTAAAACCTCTTGTCCCTCCAGATCAAGAGAGTCACAACCTTTCGGCAGAATCCCCTGTGTTTCTCCTTTGTTAGCAAAGCAGTAAACCTCCCTTTTTCTTTTTCTCAAACGCTGTCCTCATTATTAAATTGGTATTAATTGGCTTCAACATCAGGAACCAAAATTTAAGTTACAAATTTTGATACCCTCCCCTGGACCCCGGGACTTTTTGAGAGCTGACTACTGAAATATTAGGAGACGGAGCGTGCTCGGGGTGGAACTGAACCAGAGGAGCTAATCCTGTAAGTAAAAGGAGCGACTGAAGGACTCCCAGCAGCTACCAAAGCCCTGTTGCTTCAGAGAATTCCCTCCTTCCGTCCCTGCACTGTAAGAATTATGCCACCTCTGTCTTATTAAAAAAGAGAATAAGAAAAAGGGAACACTAAATGCAGTAAAGTCACCATGGAGACCCTTGATTTCACATTTCAGGTTGCTCCTCTTTGAAAACATCTGTTCCCCTTGTGGGGACATCTATCGTGCTACAGGTGTAGGAGATTTTTCTCTTATCTGTTATGTTTTAAAGGCTTCTGTCTGTCAACCATAGTCTGGAGCTCCTTTCTGTCTGTCTTGTGTCTTTGTTTCTGGCCCTTAAAGACATGTGCAATAATGTGTTCATATTATAAATTGTTTCTTGGGTATGATCTTAGCTCAATGTGTGTCTAAATGATGACGTTTTATTGTAACAATCTGGTATCTGAATGGGTTTTTGAAGCATTGTACAATCTTGCAGTTAAAAGTCTGGTTCATATAATTGTTTAGTTTATGATTTTAGATAATTCATGCAAGAGAACTTAAATACTTAGCATGGAAAACTAAAGAACTCTATTTCCAAGTTGGCAAGTAACTTCCCAAACATTCAGTCTTATTTTTCACCAGTTTTGAATTGGGTAGACTGGGAAAATATCACAGTGTGTACCAGTGCATTAATTTGGAAAAGGATAGTAAATCATAGTATGGTATCTGTTGACAGAACAAGATGTAAAGATATAAAATTTTGTGAATTGTAACTTAAAATTGTACCATAATTTTCAACATCCAAACCTGAAAATTATGGTTAAAATGCCTTAGGCCTGAGGTGTCTGCTCAGAATAGCAGTTTTTCCCTGCTCTTTCCAGACCTCAGCCAGGCCTTATGTTGAAATTGAAATGAAAGAAGCCTACTAGCTCAGTAGGAGACTGATCTGAGGCCTAAGGGGGGGGGAGAAAAAATTACATTGTATGGTATTTACTAATAACTGCCCAGTCACTTTTTCTAGGACTCTTATTTTTTTCCTTAGATTCTGTATTGTTTTTAACTCATGATTTTGATCCTACAGACCTAGGTTAATGTTTTTCTGATCAGTTCTATCTTTGACCAACAGTGGAGTTTTGAAACATTGCAATGGAGATTTCACCTGCGAAAAGCTACAAGGCCTTTACTATAATTATGTGTGCACACTCTTTTTATGTGTTGTACGTGTATATATACATATGTCCGTATATCATGTATATTATATACAAATTAACATAAATAAGGAGCGCTCATAAAAAAAGGAGCACTCACAAAAACAAATTTTAAAAAGCGGATCCAAAGATCTTTAATTTATGTGATTTAAATGGTTCACTTTAAATTGGATAAACAGATAAAAATAAATGTCTTTAAATTTAAGCTTACATGTTTTTCTAGGTGTTCAAAAATCTAATAAAATATTAATGTCGACAAAAGGTCTAATATGCCTTGGTTCTAGGACTTTTCCTTCAACAAAAAAATGGTCTACACTGTTCAATACTTTTGTCTAATATTTTGATAAATAAATAAATTAAATTTGATATTTGATTACTCATTCATGAGTATTCTTGTTAGATATGTTATTGATTTACTAAGGTCTGTATAAGTTTGTTCTAAAGTCTGTATAAGATTGTAAAAATCAGTCATGTGTAAAAGACACAAAAATTTCTTAAAACATACGTTTACCAATAACATTGTATTTATTAAGTTTTATTTTTCTAGAGCAAGCAACCATAAATATTAAACAACTTATTAAATACGATCTGTTATTTTAGAGCACTGTACTGCCATTTCTTTAAAAGCTAAACTTGGTTAATGAAGAAACATCAATGCAATTATGATGCTATTAATGTGCTCATATCTTGCAGGAATACAAGTCTCTAAGGTAGAAACTTTAAAAGAGCTTTATGTGAAGCTGGTGTTCTGAAGTTGTATGGTAAAAAAAATATATTGGGCATTTATTTACCTTTTATCAATAAGATATGTAAACTTTTATGTTACTTTTTACATTGGGGAACAATTTGAATGTATTTTTATGTTAATGAGAGCCTTAGCTATGAAAAGGATAAAACTTTCAGCGTTTATTTAGTTCATGTTTTAAATGTTATATTATATGGTGTTAACTAATGTTCATGTGATCTCAAACAATTAATGTTAACTTTTTAAACTGATATTTAAAAACAAAGATCATCTTTAGAACTAAAACACTTAAGATTTATAAAGAGCCCTGCCTTACTTGAGATAAGGCTCTGTGTCCCAACTTACTACATGTGAGAATGACTACGAAAGCAGTGGGTCAGATGTTATTTCATTTAAAGTTACATTCAAAAGTTCTTTTTTTTTCATATCAAGATTATTAGGATCTCAAACAAGAAATATAATTAATAACTCAGCCTAAAAATTCAGGGTAGCTATTACACGAACTAAGTATATTTACTCTTGTTAATTTTATTTTGTAATTTCCTTATAAGTGATCTAAAGATTCCCTGTTAGTGTTTTACAGAAGTGTTGCTTTAAGAACACAACATGGGTTAATTAAAGATAACAAGTCATCATCAAAAGACAGACAGAAAAATACAGATCCCAATTAATAAAAAGATAAATAATTTTAAATTACAGACATTAAAGCCCAGTACTCTTAATATAAGGCTGCTAAAATTTATTTGCTGGATGTTTAAAATTAGGATTTAAAATTAAAGTTAAATGAAAAGGGTCAAGAAAACCAATATTTGATTCTTGCCCTCTGAGTCAGTCTGTATCCAGGGAACAGGGGACTTCCCTAAAGAGCTTTGCAACTCTGAGCCACTGGAGAACAGAAAGCCAATCAGTGCATTTTCTATGAAGAAGACAGTCATCAGAGAAGGGAGACATCCCTGATGCTTCCGAGGGAAGCCACAGGGTCAAGCAAGACCTGGACACACCTAGCGAAAATGGCACTAGCAGAACTGAGAAGCTGCTCTCAAGTTTCCCCAGGAATGACTCCCGTAAAAGCTCAGCTGACTGTTCATAATAGATAGAAACAAAAGTCAGTTTGACTGCTTCATCTTAAACATTTAGGAAAGACAGTTAAACGCAAAATACAGCCATTCCTGGGCATTTTAAATAATAACAGTAATAATAATATTTTAAGGTATACACTTTATGTTAGCCTCCCAAAATAAATAAGACTGGAGGCTACAAAGAAGGGTTCTCAGAGAGGAATGCCTGATAACTATAAAAAGAGACTATCAAGAGGAGCTGCCAGAGGCAGAAGTTTTTAGTTTAAGGCCTACAGATATTCCTAACCTACACAGGTAATATTGGAGTTTGCTAGTACAATTATCCAGTCTTGAGTAACAGAATTAAGGGTTTCTCTATTAGACACAGAGGTCATACTAGTAAAAGAATTTTGCAGGATCAGATGGTATTAAATTATAACACTGTATTTTATGGGGAGGGACAACTGTAACCCTAAATGTTAAATATTAAGTTGACAGTCCTGGTAACTGGGGATATTTAAGACTGGTGAGGGAACTTCTATACAGTGACATGTTCCAGCTGCTGCAACATTTATTCAGTACTCATGTATTTTGTTTCTCTCATAGAAGAACCCATCCCCAGATGACTTTACAACCTGTACTTCCCCAACCAGACTTCAAACCGAACTGACTTCGAAAAGGCAACTCATGTCTCTCAGACTGTACCCCCTCACGTCACCCTCTCTCAGCTCAGAAGAAGTCAAAATGAGTGACGCCTCGCTTCTTACTACAATGGAGCCAAAAATAAATAGACTATCAATATAAGTAATTAATTAAGTCAGTAAAATCAGGGAGACCGGTTTTGGGTGAGTTCAAAAAATGGGGAGACTGTTACCTGAGGAATTAAATTTCCCTCAGTGCTCGTCCCCTACCCTATCAAAGATTTGAAAGGGACACATTAGAAAATGGGGGAATGATAGACCCAACCTGATATTTTATTTAAATTGGAGCCATCTTGACACAAAGCCATGAAAAGATAATTTTGGCTTAACTATAAATTACAGCAAATTCTGAACCTGCTTTGAATGCCTGCCCATGCCTTGAACTCACCCATGCATGGCTCTCTGACCAGATAACAGCCCTCTCTGAAACTTTATTTACACCTCATAAATATTGGCCTTCCCTGGCCAGACGACACTCTCTGAGGCTCTAATGATTCTCATAAATTCTGATGTTGGGGCCAGCAAAAAAAAAAAAAAAAAATGTAAACTATCGTTAGTGTGATGCTTGTCAGAGTTCTGTTATCTGTAACCACCCTTTTCTGTAACATTCTGCACTATAAAGCCATTCTGTAGGAAAGGTGGGGTTGCTCTCTTGTTCCCGCGGTTTTGGGAGGGAGACACAGCCCGGGTGGTGGAAATAATAAGTTTGCTTTAATTTGATTTTAATTGGAGTCAGTGGTCTTTTCTTGCATCCTGGTCTAAAAGGTAAACACTCCACCAACATGGAGCTCTGCCTGCCTAAAGACTACTTGAGAAACTGCCTCTGAGGATGGGCACTTGACATATATGTTGTTGTCAGGAGCTTTAGCTTCCATTCTAAGGAGACCATTAAAGCTGAGTCTGCATCTATGTGACCTGGAGGACATTGTTTCTTATTTTCCAAATAACATGAGGCAGCAGTGCTGACTTCTCTCTTTGTAGGTAAACTGTGGCCACTGAAAGCTAAGTGTCTCTGCATGTGGACTGTGAAGCCATTTGGTCATCCTCCACTTTTCATGGTGTTTCTTGCTGCTGCACTGGGAGTTTGGTATTTGCTTCACGAAATACAAGGAGTTCAACTGGGACACAGTGCTGGAGGGAGTCCTGTCACATGTGGTGGGTCAGGGTCTGCAGGAGAATGCACCAACCAGGCTTCTATTCCACATAGCTTGTCCCCTTAACCATAGCAACCTGATTCTGAACATTGCCCTGAAACATCTCCATATAACAAGATGCCTTTTATGGAGAGGATTCAGACATATACGTGATTCCTGTCTGCACCATGTCAGCCACAAGCCATTTGGAAGTCAATGACAGATCCACATGGCTTGACAAGAGATGCTTTATCACACACCTGCACATCACAGCTCTGGGCCCACTACTCAGCAGCCTCCAACATACTGGTATCTGTGTTATACACCGTTTTCATGAAACCCAGTCAATCAAGGCACTGTCTGGTACCCTCATGATCAGCAACAGGACATCCAAAGATTCTCCAGGGCCACCTGGTAATGGGAATTTCAAAAATTTCATGGTATTTATCTAGCCATTTTTCAAGGATGAATTTGGGGAAACTGTGGGTTTAAATTCATTCAGGAACCATTAAATTTTGAAGAAGCACATTTCAAGGAAAGCTCTGGTGAACTCTCAGAGGCAAGGCTTCCCAAAGAGTGGCCCAAAGGACACATGAAGCCAGGCCCATTGAGGTCTCCAATGTAAGGTCCATGTATGTTTTGACTCTCAACTATGGCGGCCAATCTTTCAGAATAAAGTCATGTGATATCCAGGCTGAGTTTGACAGTACTCTTTGGAAAGCCACCCTTTTCTATATCTCAGTTTTCAAGGGTGAATCTCATGCATGGCCACCTAAAATCCCAACACAATTCATGGCAATACTTCTCTGAGGTCAGTTCCATTACTCAGTCTCTATGGGAAATCACACCATAGTTCAAGCTCAGGTGGACCCAGGCATCTTTACCAACCACCACACAGCTGACCACAATTAAAACCAAAACACTCCCACATGGCCCTCATCTTCTTCCACATATACACTCATCATAACCTCTGGCTGGAGGTTTCCATGAGGGGCGCAGCCCAAGACACTGTCCAAAATAAGCACACTTGCGCCTCATTTGCCTAAAGTCAGCTTGGCCTGGACACCCTTCCTGTGAACAAAGAGTGATCAATTAGTCCTGCTCTATAACTGCTCCGCTTCTCCAATTTGAGGCCTACTGACTGTCTGGTATAGATTCTTCATGAGAATTTGTGTCATGAGAAAACTCAAGCACCTATCGGCTAGCCTCTAGAGGGCTTTGAAGAACTCATTTGACCCAAAGAATTCCTCTTTTCACTTGATGGAGGTCAGGAAGGTTACAAAAGATGGCGAGACACTTCATCCACAAAGACTGCTCTTTTGGCCATTTTGGTTATGAATGCACACTTGGAAACTTTCTTTAGATGCATCAGATGCTGACAATCTAAGCCACTGCCTCACAAAGGGCCAAGAGGCTGATTCAGCCACATCCCTTTCCAAAGCAATTAAGCAAAGAGTCACAGGTGATGCCCATTCATTTCCGTTTGTAAACTGTTTTCTTCAGGCTTCACAAAGGGGTGGCCTGAGGCAAAGACCTTCCTGACATTCAGGACAACATAACAATAGGTAAGCAAAAAGCCCAAAGCAGTGTTTCTTCACTGAGACTTTACTGGTCACACAGAATTCTGAGTTTTTGAGATGCTCCCATTCCCTTCAGCTATTAAGTACATGCCCATGTCAGAGAGCTTGGAGGTGGTGCATATCTTGGAAACAAAACCATGAGGCTATTCTGGAGAGTGGCCCGTATTCAAGAAGAAGAGAGAAACTTAGGAAGGTAGTAGGTGTTGCCCATCCATAAGGCAAGCCACTCTCCATTCTTAAATTGGGCAGGATGAATGCTGGGAAGCTTTCTACCACACAGGACACAACCATTGATGCATTCTCTTTTCAAATGTCTGTAACCATGTATACAGTGGGATACACAGACATAGAAACATTCATGTTGTCAAACAAATTTCTAGAAACATTCCACTCCAAACAAACAAACCGACTTATTCTCAGAACATGAGACTAAACAACAAACTCATAGGGACACCCACAACAGCACCTCCTTCCCCCAAGTATGTCTGTGACTATCCTCAGTGTCCTCTGACTGGTGGGCCATACTATGTTCCCCGAAGTGGCCTGTTCTGTCTCAGATCTGGTCTTCTTTGCCAACTCTTTGAAGTTGTCAGGAGCCATGGTTGAGCCACTACCTGCTTTCTCAGAAAAGGCTTCTATTCAGACCTCTCCTGGCATTTGGCCATCATCACTTAAGTAGGTACCAAGAAAGACTGACTCTGTCCTTGATAAATCCAAACAATTGAGACCACTGGGACTGGGACTGGGACTTCTCTGGGTGCCTGGCAGTCAATTACCAAGGAAGTGTGGTAGGTGACTTCCTTCAGGAAATGAATGAGGTCACTGCCTTGGCAACCACTTTGTACTAACAGTTGCTTCCAAGGGTCCCATGAGATGGAGTCTGCCCCTACTTCCTGTGACACTTACACAAGTTAGAATGGTATATCAACCACAGGCACCCAGGAACAGCTCTCCACACAGGCCTGGGCCTGGTTTGGTCCATTTAATCTACATTAAGAAGAGAGAGGCTGATTCAGTCACATTCCTTCATCCTGACCAGGTTGTTTGACATGGAAGTTGACTTTTGCTCTCTCACATGCTTCATAGGTGCCTACCTCTTCTTCAGGGATGATTTCTGCATGGAACTTTGAGGTTCTCAGCAGGTGGAAGATCGCCTACATTCCTGTATTGTAAAATCAACAATTTCCCTGTTCTTTTGTAAAGTTAGATTGAGGGAAGAGTGTATGGTTAAGGTTAATAACAGGTTCGATTTTGATTAGGAATCATTTTGCAGAATAAATAATGGTATTGGAAACCTGTGATATTTACATGAATATGCGGTGAAATATAAGTATGAAAACAGAAATCTAGGTAAGATTTGAAGTCCATAAGGGCGTTGGGTGGCCTGGACCCCATCCTTTGAAGCAGGAATGATCAAATAGCCCTGCTGCTAATACTGCTCTTCTTCTCCAATTTGAGGCCTACTGACTGTCAGGTATATATTCTTACTGTGATTTGGAGTCATGAGAAAACCCAAGCACCTATGGGCTAGCCTCTTCAGGTCTTTGAAGAACTCATTTGACTCAAAGGATTGCTATTCTCACTTGAAGGTAGTCAGTAACTGAAAAGGTCATCGAACGTTGGAGGAAAAGACCAACAAGAAACTGTCTCATGCCAAAAGAAATGGTTTATTGGGGGTCCAGCATCTGGGGCTCAGAGCTCACTCCAGAGGAGGAAAGAAAAAAGATCCCCGAGAACAACTTGAGCAGAGTTTATATACATTCTTTAGAGAGGGCAGGGACTTTACATACATCATAGCCTCCTTTAGGAAATCATCATACGCCGCAGGAAAATCAAATAGCAACTGTAAAACAAGATTAGCACATCCATTGGCGGGAACAGGTCGGGCAGGGGGTGATTTTTTTAGCCCTGAGAAGGGGTATACATTTAAACTGGTTGGTTGAAGCCCTGAGATGTATTCGTGCTGAGCTGCAGGGTTTCTGGGAAGGGGTTGTTTAGCTACCAGGTGGTCAGGGAAGATTTCAACACACATCTAATGGGCAGTTCTGGGAATTGTCTTAACTGCCACAGGAATTTCAGGTTCTGAGTGCAGCTTGGAAACTTTATAAAACCTGGTTCTTTACGTTTCAATTTAAATTTCTTTTATTCTTTCATTTTCCACTCCTTTTTCTGACTACTTTTCATCTTAAAAGTAATGAATCATAATTATTGCGGGTTCTCAGATTCTATTTCTGCCAGTGGATAGTATTTTTATCTGATTACCATGAGTTTTTTCCTGCCCAATCTGAACCTGGAGAAAGGAAACTATGCAGTTTAGCAAACAAGGTCCCACATTTAGTAACACCATAAGGATGATCAGGGGTCCAGCTAAGTCTGATAAAAGTTTAGTTAACCAAGAGGACTGGGTAAACCATGACTCAAAACACCCTTGTTGAATCTCCCTTTCTCTCTGGTGCTCTTCAAGGCATTTTCTCAATTTACTCATGGATTCTTTAAAACTCCACTATGGTCAGCATAAAAACGGCATTCTTCTCTCAGTGAAGCACAGATGCCCTTCTCCCTCATGAAGAGGAGGTCTAATCCTTGCCTTTTCTGTAAAACAACCTCAGAGAGAGAGGTTAAGGATTCCTGCAAAACTGTGATGGAGGTCTCTAACGTTTTCAAGTCTTGATCTATTGCTGTTTCTAATCGGGTCATTTGTTGTGACCCACGGATCATAGCAGCTGTTCCCGTACCCACTCCTGCAGTAACTCCTATCCCCAGTAGGATGGCTAGAGTAAGAGACACTGGCTCCCGGTGAAATCAGGTTGTTAGTCCCCCTAGTAGACCTTCAAATTATTCTGCATCATCATAGAGCACCCTGGGGAGTATCTGCACCATTACACAATAATTTACAGAGCTATCTAATACCTGGGCTGAAATGAAAGGAGTTCTGATTGTGTGGAGTTCAGTACCATAATGGTTCCTTTAATTAGTTCCCAGGGGGAGGAGTCAGCTGTATTCTGGACTGGGAAAGTAGGCAAAGACCGAAACCAGGAAGTATGAGATGGTAGAGGGGTTCTGGTAGATCTAGGCATGGGAGGTTTAGGAGGTTTAATTCCTGGCTTGAGGGGATTGGGCCCTATTGCTGTGGGCTTTTCTTCCTTTTTAAGCTGGATGGTGAACCAGAGAGCAAAGTCATAACCAGGGCCATAAATATAAAATCGCATTCCCCTAGTATTTCCCATAGGCCATGTTGTTCTGAGGTATCCCCTTCCTTTGGAAGTGAAAGTTATTTGAGGGGGTAACATAGACTATTCTTTCCACAGCGAGTTTTTGACACCGCTTGGCTAGTGGCACATTTCTTGCGATCAATCCAGGTGTCATTTGGTCCTACCTGAATCATACTGTCTGAAGAGTTTGGGTTCCACCATGCACTCCCGTTTGTTCACATCCCCAAGATCTACAATAAAAGTCAATGGGTCCTCCACAGGTTTGGGCCTGTTTGCAACTTCGGAAATCAGCTGGGCACACATAAAAATCAAGACTGGCTAGTTTACACCTCAGTTGGGGAGATGACATCCATAATTCATGGGGTAAGGTGGTCTATGTTGCCCTGGTTTGGGTTTGAGTGGGATATGTGTGGGGTCCTCTATGTCAGGGAGATCCCAGTCAGAGAGGCCTATAACAAGCTGACAAATGTCTCGGTGGAGAGATGGCCACCTAGTCCATAAGGCGGCTGTATGTGAAATAGACCACACTACTTGCCCAGTAGGATTTATAACTTGCCATTGTTGCTGAACAGGCTGATGGGGATTAGGAATGCTGGTGGCCAGGGGAAGAATCCATAGCCCTATCCACACGACAGACACGCAACTTGAGAGGGTTACCAGTCAGTTTCAGTTTCCAGCCGGAATCTGTACAGGGCACAGGCTTGAGATGTGAGGCATGTATATAGGAAGTGATCCCATCCAATTTCACCACTGTTGGTGTTATAAAAAACACCTGGTATAGTCCTTTCCAGCGGGGTTCCAGGGATGACACCTGATGCCGTCTCACGTAGACTAAGTCTCCCACTTGATAACAATGTGGGGTTTCTTTGTCTCCAGGCTGATAAGCAGTGGCCAACTATTTCCACAGGTATCGCTGGGTGCTGGGTTTGTTCAAGGGCTTTAATTCTGTCAAGCAAGGGTGTGTGAAAGGAATCATTAAGTCTCGAGTTGGGGTTAGGTCCCTTACTGGAGGAGGGGCACCATAGAGAATTTTATAATTGGTGAGGTTACACAAAGAGGCATAGAGGTTATTTCTTGCAGGAAACAGTGCATAAGATAGGAGCATAGTCCAATATTTTATGCCGGTCTCCAGGCTTAATTTCGTTAAGGTCTCTTTGATGGTTCTATTCATCCTTTCTACCTGTCCTGAGCTCTGGGGTCTATAAGCACAATGTAACTCCCAATTAATCCCCAGGGTCCTGGCGAATCCCTGACTTACTTGGGCTACAAATGCCGGTCCGTTGTCGGACCCTATTACCTTAGGCAAGCCGGACCTTGGAAAAATGTCTTCTAGGATCTTTTTGACCACCATCTGAGCCGTTTTTTTCTTCATGGGGAAGGCTTCGACCTATCCTGAAAAAGTACCTACAAAGACTAGGAGATATTTAAGTCCATAACTTGCTGGCTTAATTTGAGTAAAGTCCACTTCCCAGAATTGTCCTGGTCTGGTTCCTCGTAAGTGCTTCCTGCAGGAAGCTTGGATGGGTAACTATTAACTAATTGACAGACTTGACAAGCTCTAGTCACCTGCTCAGCTATTTCTTTCCTCTTTGAGTCAGTCAATAATAAGTCCTTTCTTCAGTCCTTTAAGAGTGCCTACAACTTTTTTGAGTCTAAGTGGGTGAGCTAGTGTAAGTCTTTGACATAAAGGTGGGCTTTTTGAAATTGTAAACTTGGCTCTGTAGGGTTCCAGAGTTCTGTATCTGTCTCCTCAGATGATAAGTTGCCTGAAGGTTCCGGAGCTGCCAAGTCTCCTGATTTTTGTTCCCCCCATGTGGAAAAAGTTAACAGAGTCACTTCGTTTAGGGCTGCCAATTAAGCTTCCTCATCTGCCCTTCTGTTTCCAACCACCACGGGGTCGTTTCTTTTCTGGGGCCCTGGACAGTGCCCTATAGCTAGTTCTTTAGGGCCCTGCACTGCTGAGAGAAGGTGGAGGATCTCATCTTCATTCTTTATTTCTTTCCTGGAAGAGGTTACTATTCTCTTTGCTGGTAAATAGCCCTGTGCACATGAGCAGTGGCAAATGCATAGCGGCTGTCAGTTTATATGGTTGCCCTTTTGCTTGTTGCTAGTTCCAATGCTTTCGTAAGAGCAATCAGTTCTGCTTTTTGGACTGATGTCCCTTCTGGGAGACCAGAGGACCAGATGACATTAGTTTTGCTAAGTACTGCTCATGCAGCCCGCCGCTTACCATCTTGGAGAAAGCTGCTGCCGTCCGTAAACCATACGACTTCAGGGCGAGGCAGTGGCTGATCCTTCAAGTCTTGTCGTATACTGGTTTTCTCTGCCAGTATGTTTTGACACTCATGAGCGACGGGTCCTGATGATACTTCTGGCAGCAGTGTAGCCGGGTTGAGTGGAGCAGGGGGTCCCAGCATTATACTGTCTTTGTCAAGCAAGAGGCTCTGGTAGTGCTTAATTCTGGAGTTTGATAGCCACCTCTCTGGAGGCTGGCAGATGATGCTCTCCACGGCATGGGGGACTATAATGGTGAGCTTCTGTCCCAACGTTCATTCATGAGCATCTTTTATTAGAAGGGCTGCCACTGCTATAGCTCTTAAGCAAAGGGGCCACACGCTAGCCACTGGGTCCAGTTTTTTTTATAAGAATGCTACTAGCCATTTCCAAGGTCCCAATGTCTGAGTGAGCATTTCCCGTGCTATTCCTTTCTTTTCTTCTATGTAGAGATTGAAGGGTTTATCTACATCTGGTAGTGCTAAGGCTGAAGCAGAGAGCAGCACCTTTTTTTTGACATTATCAATAGCTTGTTTGTACTCAGGGGTACATTGGAAGTGGGCATCCCCTTTTATCAGAGTGTATAAAGGTGCAGCCAGAGATGCGAACACAGGAATCCATAACCTGCAAAAGCTGGCAGTCCCAAAAAACTCTCTGAGTTGTCTCTTATTAGAAGGGGGAGGTATCTGCACAATGGTTTGTTTTCTGGGCTCAGTGAGCCATCGTTTGCCACCCCTAAGAGAATAACCCAGGAAGATTACTTCTTGCTGACAAAAGTGGGCCTTTTGGCAGAAGCCCTATATCCAAGCCGAGCAAGCTCGAATAATAGTGCTTGGGTCCCAGACTCAGAGTTCTCCTTGGTGTCGGCTGCCAGTAGCAGATCATCCACATATTCAAGTGGGGTGACTTCAGGGTGGGCAGTTCTGAAGTCGTTGAAGTCCCTGTGGAGGGCTTCATCAAAGAGAGTGAGGGAGATTTTGAACTCCTGTGGGAATCTAGTCCCGGTTAATTGGCCAGATGTTCCAGTTTTTGGGTTTATCCACTTGAAAGCAAACAGAAACTGACTGTCCTTATGTAGGGGCAAGCAGAAGTAAGCATCTTTTAAGTCCAGCACAGTGTACCATTCCTGCTCCGGATTCAGAGTGCTAAGCAAATTATATGGGTTGGGTACTGTGGGGTGAATGTCCTGCACTCTGTTGTTGATCTCTCTTAGGTCTTGAACAGGATGGTAGTCCCCAGTTCCTAGCTTTCTAACTGGTAGCAGCGGGGTGTTCCAGGCTGATTGACAGAGCCTTAAGACCCCAAGAGTCAGGTATTTCTGAATATGGGGCCTTATCCCATCCTTAGCTTCTTTGCTTAGGGGATATTGTTTAACACTGATTGGAGAGGCAGAGGCTTTTAATTATACTGCTATTGGAGGTTGTTTAAGGGCTAGACCTAACCCAGCAGTTTCTGCCCAGACATTAGGATAATCTTTTATCCATTTCTGTGCGAGTTTGCTTTGTTGATCAGTCCTAGGGGACACGAAGAGTGATGTTCACCTTCTACGGACATAGTCAAAGCCGTGACTATGGGAGCTTTTACTGAAGGCTTTAGAAACTCCACTTGGGGACCATCAGGGATAAAGGTTATTCTAGACCAGAGTTTGGTAAGCAGATCCCTGCTCATGAATGGGGCTGCACATTCTGGGATTACTAGAAAAAAGTGTGGACTTTTCCATTTACTAGGTTCATAATCCTCTTTTTTGTCCAAGCCTGATATCTACTGCCATTAGCCCCTTGAACTAGGGACCATTTATTTATTTATAGGGGGCCCAGTGGGGTCTTAAGGGCTGAGTATACTGCTCCTGTATCCATTTCAAAGTTCACTGGAATCCCCTCCACTTCAAATGTTACCCTGAGATCGGGGAGGGGATCCAAGCCCCGACTTTCTTAGTCCTCTTCTAGAGTCAGCATGGCGGGCTCGTGTGGCTGCTCCTTTTTGGGCCACTCTTTGGCTCAGTGTCCTTTTTCTTTTCAGTAGGCACATTGATCTGATGCCAGGGGCAGCCTTTGGCGTGGGCCCAGGTATCCCTTTCTGTCTCCCTGCATTTAACCTTCTGGAGTATTTTTTGCTGTGAACAAAACCTTAGCCAATGCTTTAGTCTGCCTTTTGCTCCTTTCATCCTTCTTTTGTTCCCTTTCCTTCTCTCTCCTCTGTTCCTTCTCCTCCTCAATTTCTCTCTTATAATATACTGTCTCAGGTTCTCTGACTAAATCTCTTAACATCATATCTTGTAATCCATCTAGACATTGTAACTTTCTCTTAATATCTAGGGCAGCCTGCTCGATAAAGGCCATTGCAACAGATGCATTTTGGTCCTCTGCCTGAGGACCAAAAGAAGTATATTTCCTTTATGCTTCCATAATTCTCTCCTGAGACATACAGGGAGACTCATTAGGCCCTTGGATAATCTCTCTTACATTGGCCAAATTAGTCGGCCCTCTGGCGGTCACTTGGTGACCCGCTATACCCGCTATTAGAGCCCGGCGATAAGTGGACAGATGCTACCTACCTTCAAAGTTGTTGGGTTCCCAGTTGGGACGGTTCATTGGCCCGTAGGGACGGAGAGGGAGCATCACAGGGGATTCTGAGTTTTCTATTATCCATCACCGCCGGGTTCCTTTAGGTGGCCCTGCTTCCTCCAGGGGAGGAGGGGCTGCTGCTGCTGCAGGGAAGTCCCCTGGAGGGCTTGAGTCTGGCCCAATTGCCTCTAGCAGCTGAGAGGCTGAGTCAGTGGCGGGAGGATCATCTGGAACATGTTGGGGGTTGGGGAGCGAGGGTAGAGAATGAGGAGGGGGAAGAGTATCCAGTCTTGTGACTCAGGGAGAATGGTGGGGAGAGCGGGAGTTGTGGAAGGTTTGAATGATATAATCATGAGGGAAGGGGTATATGTCTGTTGATCTGGGTGGCCACGTGGCCCCAGCTAAAAGACAATATCTCTGACTTTTCGGATTAGAGGGAAGTGGAAGGATCCTTCTGGTGGCCATCCGACTCCCAGGATGGGCCATTCTGAAGCTCAGAGAGTCTGCCAGCTCTGGCGTTTTACTGAAAAAGAAAGATTCTGGGCCCTTGAGCGGACATCAGTCCAATGATCAAGGGTCAGGGACAGAGGCATAGAAGTGCTTTGTCCCATAATGGAAGTTACTCAAACAGGGACAGTGAAGACACAAACTCGACACACACAATGACAAACAGTAAACGTTTACCATGAGTCCAAGACAACGATTAGAACTGAGTAACTGGCAAAACCTGATGGGTTAGACAATAAATACAGACAGTAAACTCAACCTGAGTTCAGGACAATGAAAAAAACTGAGTAGCTGGCAAAACCTTTTGGGCTGGAAAACCGAATCCTGAAGCAAAATATAACCCAGTTGAGGAAACTACTATTCCTTGATTTCCCTAGTCCTCTGGAGTGCCCCCAGGGACGTGACCTTTGGCTCTGTGACACTTCTGTCAGCCAACATAGGAGAGACCTAATGCCCTCACCCACAGCAACTTTGCCACGCCTTAAACGGAAACCCAATACAAGAAACAGGCGCCTTACTTACCCTAAGAGAAGTCAGTTGGCGTCTTTTGTCCGCTGCTGCCGAATATCTCACCTGGGGCCTCCAGATGAAAAGGTGGGGCGAAGGTCGGAGAAAAACACCACCAAGAGACTTTCTCATGAAACAGAAAAGGGTTTATTGGGGGTCCAGCATGCTGGGGCTCAGAGCTCACATCAGAAAAGCAAACAACAAAGAGCCCAGAGAACAATTTGAGCAGAGTTTACATACATTCTTTAGAGAGGGCAGGGACTTTACATACATCATAGCCTCCTTTAGCAAATTACCATGTACCCTGGGAAAATCAAATAACAACTCCAAAACATGATTAGCACATTCATTGGCGGGAGCAGGTCGGGCAGGGGGTGATTGGTCAGCCCTGTGAAGGGGTAGACATTTAAACTGATTGGTTGAAGCCCTGGGATGTATATGTGCTGAGCTGCACGGTTTCTGTGAAGGGGTTGTTAAGTAACAAGGTCGTCTGGGAAGATTTCAACTCACATCTAATGGACACATCAAAGAATTGTCTTTACTGACTCAGGAATTTCAGGTTCTCAGTGCAGCTTGTAAACTTTACAAAACCTGGTTCTTTACGTTTCAATTTCAATTTCTTTTATTCTTTCTGAACTTTACAAAGGAAGGCCAGAGACTTCATCCACAATGGCTGCTCTTTTTGCCATTTTGGTTTTGGATGCATGCATGGGATCTTTTTTAGATCCATTTTGTGCTGATATTCTAAGCCACAGCCTCACACAGGGTCAAGAGGCTGATTAAGACACATCCCTTTCCAAAGCAATTACTTCTCTGAGGTCAGTTACAGAACTTAGTCTCTGAGCAGAATCACACCAGAGTTCAAGCACAGATGGACCCAGTCATCTCTTCCAACCGCCACACAAATGACCACAATTAAAACCAAAACACTCCCCCAAGGCCCTCATCTTTTTTCATATATACACTCATCATAACGTCTGGCTGGAGGTTTCCATGAATGGCGCAGTCCAAGAGAGTGTCCAAAATAAGCTCACTTGCCCCTCATTTGCCTAACCTCAGGGTAGCCTGGACACCCTTCCAGTGAACCAGAATTGATCACATAGGTCTGCCGTTAATACTGCTCTGGTTCTCCAATTTGATGCCTACTGACTGTCAGGTATAGATTCCTTATGTGATTTGGAGTCATGAGAAAACTGAAGCACCTCTGCAGGGATTGGAAGAACTCATTTGACACAAAAGATCACTATTCTCACTTGATGGACATCAGGAAAATAACAGAGGAAGGTGAGAGACTTCATCCACAATGACTGATATTTTTGCCATTTTGGTTTTGGATGCACACATTGGATCTTTCTTTAGATCCATCAGGCACTTAGAATCTAAGCCATAGCTTCACAAAGGGCCAAGAGGATGATTCAGACACATCCCTTTCCAAAGTAATTAAGCAAAGAGCCACAGGTGATGCCCATTTATTTCCATTTTAAAACTGTTTTCTTCAGGCTTCACAAAGGGTTGCCTGAGGCAAAGACCTTCCTGACACTCAGGACAACAGAACAATAGGTTAGCAAAAGGCCCAAAGCATGGTTTCTCCACTGAGACTTTCCTGGTCACACTGATATCTGAGTTTTCTGAGATGCTCGCCATTCCCTTCAGCTAACCAGTACATGGCCATGTCACAGAGCTTGGAGGTGGTACATATCTTTGACACAAAAATATGAGCCTATTCTGGAGAGTGGCCAAAATTCAGGAAGGAAACAGGAAATTAAGAAGGTTGTAGGTGTTGCCTTTCTATAAGGCGAGCCACAGTCCATTCAAAAATTGGGAAGAATAAATGCTGGGAAGCTTTCTACTAGACAGGACACATCTATGGATGCATGCTCTTTTCTAATGTCTACAACCACAGACACACTGGGATACACAGACCTAGAAACACTCACCTTGTCAAAGGACTTTCTAGAAACAGTTCACTCCAAACCAAACAAACAGCCTTTCCTACCTATTCTCAGAACATGAGACAAAACCACAAACTCACAACCACACTCAAAAAGTCACCTCCTTCCCCCAAGTAAGTCTGTGACTATCCGAAGTGTCCTCTGACTGGTGGGCCATACTATGTTTCCCCAAAATGGCCTGTCCTGTCTCAGATCTGTTCTCCTTGTCCAACTCTGTGAAGTTGTCAGGAGCCTGTGCTGACCACTACCTGCTGTCTCAGGAAAGGCCCATTTTCAGAGGTCTACTTGAATTTGGCCATCCTCAAATCTTTAGGTACCAAGAAAGACAGACTCTGTTCTTGTTAAATCCAAACAAGTGAGCCTACTGGGAATGGGATGGGTACTGGCTCTTTGTGCCTGGCTTCCTGGATCCCAAGTTCAGAGACTTCCATCCCCCAAGAAGTGAGGTAGGTCAATTCCTTCAAGAACGGAATGAGGTCACTGCCTTGGCAACCACTTTGTCCTAACAGTTGCATTCAAGGGTCCCTTGAGATGGAGGCTGCCACTACTTCCTGTGACACTTTCAGAAGTTAGAATTGTATATCAACCATAGGCACCCAGGAGAAGCTCTCCACACAGGGTTGGTTTGGTCCATCTTCTTTATATCAAGAGGAGAGAGGCTGATTCAGATACATCCCTTCATCCTGACTAGGTTGTTTGCCTTGGGAGATGACTTTTGCTCTCTCAGGCCCTTCATAGCTGCCTAAATCTTCTCCAGGGATCATTTCTGCATCAACCTTTGAGGTTCTCAGCAGGTGGAAGATCCCGTACATTCCTGTATTGTAAGACCAACTCTGTCCCTGCTCTTCTGCAAAGTTAGATTGAGGAAAAGTGTATGGTTAGGGTTAATAACATATTCTATTTGGGTTAGGAATTATTCTGCTGGACAAATAATGGTATTGGGTACCTGCGATATTCAAAAGAATATATAGGTGAAATATAAGTATGAAACCAAAATTCTAGGTACGATTTGAAGCCAGAAGGACATTGGGCCCTTTAGTGGTATACTTAGCTTTGAATTATGTTCTGCACAGATGTCTCAGATAAATCAATATGCAATGGCATAGGACCTTGTACCTTGGATGATTGAATGTTCAAGAGAACATCCAGTCAAAAAGGAATAGTCGGTAGGAATAGGAAGATGGTCAGTAGGTTTAGAAAAAAGAGTGAGTATAGGATTTGGACAAAAGGTTCATTAGCAATAGGGTTTCGGGTAGAGAGTGAAAGTAAATATGAGCACATATAAAGAGTCAGTCACAATGATGAACTGGGGAAAAATATGTAGGAAAGCAGATATTAATAGAGACATTAGGAAATCAGACAAAGTATAATGTGAGTGATAGGATTAGGCATTTTCAATATGGTTGAGGTGGAATATATAATCTTAGGAAGAAAGAAATATGTAGTCACCAATAGGATTGACATTTGAGAGCATTAGGCAACCAGGACATGGTTGTTTTTAGTAATCCATGCTCACTTTTCATTTTGCTTTGGTGAAAGGTTAATAAAATAGGTATTTGTCACTTCCTGTTTTTCTTTATGCTTAACAAAACACTGTTGAAATCTTGAGAACTGTTTGCTAATTTTGTTCCCAAAATGTGCTGTCCCCAACTGCCAAACTGCAGAGTGTACTCCCTCACCCGGTTGCACAAAAACTGCCCACTTGCCCTGACCCATCAATTAATTTCCCTCCCTGCCCTCTCCAAAAAATTATATAAGCTCTGTTTAAGTTGTTCTCAGGGCTCTCTGCTCTAGTCAAGTGAGCTCTGAGCCCCAGCATGCTCGAACCCCAATAAACACTTTGCTGTTGCTGAATGAAAATGGTATACTGTTCTGTACTTAAAAGATGCTTTCTTTTGCTTGCCTCTGCATAAAGATAGTCAGTTGCTGTTTGCTTTCGAGTGGGTAGACCCAGATAATGGAACTTCTGGTCAACTAACTTGGACTAGACTCCCACAGGTGTTCAAAACCTCCCCCAGTCTCTTTGATGAAGCCCTCCTCAGAGATCTCAACAACTTCAGAATTACGCACCCCAAAGTAACCCTGCTTCAATATGTGGATGTCCTGCTACTGGCAGCTAACAACAAGGAAAACTGTGAGTCTGGGACCCAAGCACTATTATCCGAGCTTGCTCAACTCAGGTATAGAGCTTCTGCCAAAAAGGCACAAATTTGCCAGCAAGAAGTAATCTTCCTGGGTTATTCCCTTAGGGGCGGAAATTATGGCTCACTGAGCCCAGAAAACAAACCGTTGTGCAGATACCACCTCCATCTAACAGGAGACAACACAGAGAGTTTCTTGGGACTGCTGCCTTTTCAGGTTATGGATACCTGGGTTTGTGTTCTTAGCTGCTTCTTTATACCCGTTGTTAAATAAGGATGCCCAATTCCAATGGACCCTTGAGCACCAGCAAGCTTTTGATAACATTTAAGAACACTGACACTGAACTCCTCAACTTCACTGAGCCCAGCCTGCAATTTCAGAAAGCCCTACACTACGTTAAAAATGTACATCAACTTACTCACCTTGGTTCAAAGAAACTGCAGGCATTCCTGAAAGATCAGGAACAGAGATTTCGACTAACTTACTCACAGTGAAAAAAAATAACTGAACGGGTAACAAAAGCCTGTCGGTTCTGTCAATTGGTTAATGCTTACCCTTCCAAGCTTCCTGCAGGAAAGCACCTACGATGAACCAGACCAGGACAATTCTGGGAAGTAGACTTTACTGAAATTAAGCCAGCAAGGTATAGACTTAAATATCCCCTAGTCTTTGTAGATAAATTTTCAGGATGGATTGAATCCTTTCTCACAAAAAAAAAAAAAAAAAAAAAAAAAAACCGGCTCAAACAGTGGTCAAGAAGATCCTGAAAGATATTAAGATATTTTTTCAAGACAAGGCCTACCTAAGGTAATAGGGTCTGATAATTGAACGGTGTTCATGGCCCGGGTAAGTGAGGGCTTAGCCAGGACCCAGGGGATTAATTGGAAGTTACATTGTGCTTCTAGACCCCAGAGCTCAGGACAGGAAAAAAAAATAAATTGAACCATTAAAGAGACCTTAACGAAATTAAGCTTAGAGACCGGCATAAAATATTAGACTATGCCCCTGCCTTATCCACTGTTTCATGCAAGAAATACTCCCTCTGTTTCTTTGTGTAAACTCACCCCCTATGAATTTCTCTATGGTGCACCTCCTCCAGTAAGGCATGTAACCCCAACTCTAAGACCTAATGATGCCTTCCACACCCCCTTGCTTGACAGAATTAAATCTCTTGAAAGAACTCAATGATACTGGTGAAAACAGCTGACAACTGCCTTGCAACCTGGGGACAAGGGGACTCCACATTGATATCAAGTAAGGGACTTCATCTACATAAGACAACATCAGGTGTCATCCCTGGAACCCTGCTTGAAAGGACCATACCAGGTGCTAATTATAACACCTACAGCGGTAAAAGTAGATGGAAACACTTCCTGGATCCATGCCTCTCATCTCAAGCCTGCGCCTCTTACCAGTTTCTTTCTGGAAACTGGGAAAGACTGGTAACCATTTCAAATTGCATATTCGCTATGTGGATAAGGCTGTAGACTCTCCCCTTGGTCACCAGTACACCTAACGCTCATCAGCCCGTTCAGCAGCGATGGCTTATCACAAATCCTACTAGACAAGAAGTATGCTCTAACTCGTATACAGCTCCCTTAGGGACCTGGTGGCTAGCCCTCCACCCAGACATTTGTCAGCTGGCTATAAGTCTTTCCTATTAGGATATTGCTGATGAAAATCCCACTAAAATTCAATTAAATCCCTTCCATACCATAGATAATGGAAACAAACATTAGGGATTTAGGGACACGTGAGCCAGATGCAGGTTCGCTAGACTAGAATAGTATGTTTGCCCAGCAGACTATCAAAGCCACAAACAGCCATGGCTGTGTGGAGGGAAAGCCAACTTCTTCGGTAAGTGATGGGGATTTGAGCATACAGGGGCAGCCTGGTGGAACGCAAAATCCTCATCAAATTCAGTACACAGCATTGGCCATATTACCAATTAGACAACAAAAACTGATGGCCCCCAGAGGAGTCTCTAGATCCTCAAATTCTGTGTTACCTTTTTAACTTCTGCAAGTGCTCAAGAGGATGAAAGGAAATTCCCCTATGTGGAGGCCTTTTACCTCCTTCGCTCACTTCCTGAACTATGCATCTCCAATAGATCCTCACCCTCAGGCTTCTGCTCCAGAATCTCTACTGTCAGTCCCACCTCAGCAACCTGATTTCTCTCCTCCAGTTACTAGATCAAAAACCCAAACCTCCGCCAGTTCTCAGATCATTGCTCCCTTGCTGAGGTAGCAGGTACTGAGGTACCCCTCTAAACACTCACTCCTCTCTTCTCCTGTCAGTGCCTACACCCGGTCTCCCCAGGTCCTCTTACCAGGTAACCCAAAGCTCAAACCAGCTGAGAAGAGCACTCAGACCCCTATCCAAGATGTAATAAAAATGGCCTTTAAAGTTGCTTTGTCATCACTGAAAACAGGTTACTAAGAATTTAAAATCCCTCCCAGGCTTTCTGGGATACTCACTCCCGTCTTCCCCTCTGTTCTACCTGTTCTACTGCTCAAGATTTTGTTCCTAGGAAAATCCCAAACCCCTTTTCCATTATGCTTTTACATCTCTCTTTTCTCATTCTCAGATCCCCGGAGCTGCTCTCATTCCTCGCCTTCCCCGTCTTTCCCCTCTATACCAGGCCCACAGAAAAACCTTAACTGAACTTCTCCAGAAGTCTTCACCATGGATGACTTTAGAACTTTCAGCAAAAGAGTCCCTATAAAAGAGTTCAGTGTAGATAAACTTGCTCTTTTTCTGTTGCCCTGTTATACTTGGCCACTGCTTGGAAAAATCAGCACTTCTAAGCTAGACAACCCCTTAATAGGTTTTCACACAGTATGTGAACAAGGCCTCTGGCCTTGAGCTGGGGCTTCACAGAGATGGCTACATTTCTAAAATAAAAAATACCACCTGGGCTTCATGGTAACAGCTGAAGGAGGATAAAAGAAAAGGAAGAAAAAGCTCTCCCCCTCCCAGGTGTCCTTGAAAAGTTAACTTGCCCAGAACAGAGGAAATAACAGAAAAAAAAAATCTTTTTGTGAAGTTCTGCCGACTGTGAACTTCTGAGCCCCTTTTCTTTCATGTTGGGTACAAAATTCTGAAACTACCTAAACTTGGGGTTCAGGGCATTAATTGATTACAACAGAAGCAATGCACTCTGAATCCGGTTGCAACCAAATAGCACTGTTTCCCTGTTTTCGCTGCTATCTTAGGTGCCTTGCCTTGTCTGTCCCTACAGCAGTATAATTCTATATACTTAAACATTGTTTATGTTTTCATGAAATGGTCAACAGATGTGATTAATTGTGTAATGGTGCAGATGTTTCCCAGAGTGCTCTATAATGATGCAGGTTCATTTGAAATTCAAACAGGCGGGCATACAACACGGTTCTGCTGGGAACATATATCCCTAACTTTAGCCATCCTATTAGGAATAGGAGTTGCTGCAGGGGTGGGCACAGAAACCCCTGCCCTAGTCCATGGGACACAACAAATGACCCAATTAGTAGCAGCAATAGAACAAAACTTAAAGATAGTAGAAACCTCCATCACAGCTTTGCAGGAATATTTATCCTCTCTGTCTGAAGTTGTTTTACAGAACAGTCGAGGGTTGGACCGCCCATTCATGAGAGAAGGGGGCCTTTGTGCTGCATTGAGGGAAAAATATTGTTTTTATGCCGACCATACTGGAGTTGTAAAAAAAATCTATGAGTAAATTAAAAAGACACCTTGAAGAGCGTCACTGAGAGAGGCCCAAAAAGGGTGGTTTGATTCTGATCCATACATTCCCTCTGGTTAACTACATTTTTATCAACCATGGCCGGTCCAATAATAATCCTCATATTACTGCAAAGTATAAAACCCTGTTTGCTCAAACGTGTAATTTTTTTCTCCAAGCTCAAATTGGACAAGTTAAACTTATGGTAATAACCCACTTGCAGACATAGAATGTGACACCAGCCTTGATCACTTTTATAATTATAAGTAGCCAGAAGAAGAAGTGGGGAATGAAAGGTTAACAAAATAGGTACTTGTAACTTCCTATTTTTCTGTATGCTTAACAAAACACTGTTGAAATATTGAGAACTGTTTGCTAATTTTGTTCCCAGAATGTGCTGTCCCCAACTGCCAAATTGCAGAATGTATTCCCTCACCCGTTTACATGCAAACCGCCCACTCACCATGACCCATCAATAAACTTCCGTCCCTGCCCTTTCCAAGGAAAGAATATAAGCTCTGCTTAAGCTGTTCTCAGGGCTCTCTGCTCTATTTCTGTGAGCTCTGAGCCCCAGCATGCTTGACCTCCAATAAACCTTTTGCTGTTGCATGAGACAGTCTCTTCGTGGTCTCTACCTCTGATGCTCGCACGAACATTACTTGAATGATTGAATGTATAAGAGAAAATCCAGTCTAAAAGGGATAGCCAGTAGGATTAAGAAGATAGTCGGTAGGTTTGGGAAGAAGACTGAGTATAGGATTTGGAACAAAAGTTCTTTAGCAATAGGGGTTCTGTTAGAGAGTGAATATAAATGTCAGCACATGAGAACAGTCACAATAATGAACTGAGGAAAATATGTAGGAAAGCAGATATCAATAAAGACATTACTAAATCAGGCAAAGTATAAAGTGAGTGATACAATTAGACATTTTCAACAGGGTGAGTTTGAATATATAATCTTAGGAAGAAACAAATATGTAGTCACCAATAGGATTGACATTTGAGAGCATAAGGCAACCTTGACATGGATGATTTTTGTAAACCATGCTCACTTTCTATTTAGGCTTTGGTACAATCTAAGTGTGACCTTTGCATTTGTGTCCAGAATTTTACAGTGATAAAATATATATGTAGATCTGGTGACACAAGTATTTCTTCCACCATTTCTGGGAGCAATATTTTGAAGGCATATAAATGGGTATTGGGTGTACAAAGAGGTGTACACTGTGTCCATGAATATAGAGATAATGCATGAATAGACCATACAGTGAATAAATAATATAACTGTTTCCACTTTAAATTATGGATTGAATTGATATTTGAAAATATATAAGAAATCTTATATTGATTTACAATCATTCATTCTAACCAGTTATACATCTAATATTAATATTATGGTTATGGTTTATCATGAAGATATGTTAGTTTTGCTTCAAAAGCGATTATGGAAATCCAAAATAATGTGTTTGGATAGAGTCAGTCACAATGCTGGCAATATGTGAACAAGGCCTCTGGCCTCAAATTGAGGCTTCACAGAGATGGCTACATTTCTAAGATAAAGAAGTTACCAACTGGACTCCATGGTAACAGCTGGCAGGGAGAAAAAAGAAAGAGAAGAAAAAAGCTCTCCCCCTCCCAGGTGTCCTTAAAATGTTAACTTGCCCAGAACAGAGAAAAAAAAAACAGAAACAAAAACTGCTTTCTCTGAACTTCTGCAGACTGGGAACTTCTGAGCCGCTCCCTTACATGTTGGGTACAAAATTCTGAAACAACCTAAACTTGGGGTTCAGGGAAGTAACTGATTACAACAGAAGCAATGCCCTTTAAATCTGGTTGCAACCAAATAGGACTGTTTCCCTGTATTCGGTGCTATCTTAGGTGCCTTTACTTGCCTTGTCCATCCCTTTTCTCATTTAAAGACCAGTCAAGAAACATGGAGAAATACATGTGTTCTGAAGCAGAAAGTGATTGATAGTGAAACAAATGCCTATAAATTTCCTAACTTGTGGATGAAATTTATATCCTATGATGTGCATTAATTGAAGAAATACTAATCTACCAGTGTTGAATAAAAATGAACGTGAAAATACACATCATGTCTGATTGGAATCTACTTGCATTAATATTAAACTGGGTCAGTTACTGTAGAAATATTAGGATTCTTATGCACCATTCACTGAAGTTAGTTTTCAGTACTAGGAAACAAATATGTATTTCAGGTGAATGAATATTTCTAAGAATAATCTTATGAAAAGTTGATTATAAATCCACATACATGAATATGAATGAATTTGATGAGTGTAAAATAAGACACATATTTCATTTGTTGAAAAATCTGGAGAGTGTATATATATATATATATATATATATATATATATATATATATATATATATATACACACACACACACACATTAAAAACAGCAATATATATGCCAATTGAAATTTATAATGAAATATATATCATCGACAGATAGAAAAATATTTATTTTACTGAACATGGATTTATGAATAATATTGTTCAAGTAGGAAGATCACCCATAATTTAAATTTTTGGTTCCAACATCGTTTAAGAGGAGTGATCCCTTACAATTTGTATCTGCCAAGTCAGCCACCTCACAAGAATGTACGTGTGGTACCAGGTAGGATTCTATCTGTGCATATAAAAATACAGGTGGTGAATAGGCTACAGAGAAAGGGAGAAAGGAATTCATAGGTGGTAAATTTAAAAAAAACATGGAGAACTATTTCAACAAAAAATTGACTAGATTTATAAATCCTACCCTATATAATGCAAAAGGTAAGTCCAACTATACACCATGCCTCCTCTGAAATGGTTGTATTTTCATTCTGTTTGGGTTATTTTTCTCCATCATATTAGTATTAGTAGTCAGAATATAGTAGGGTAGGGGTTAGTGTCAGGGATTCAGTATTTCAAATGGAAAATTGGAAAATGAATACAATGTGTATGTAAACATGTGCTACACAAAAATGTTTCCACTCTTATCCAGAACAATGCCTTGACAGTACCTTCGCTCCAACTAAAACATCATTAGAGGAGAAGAGTTAGAAAATCAGTGAAAACACATCTTGAATGGAATAGGCTCAGGATTTTGAAACCTTGGAGGTGGTAGAGGAGTTTGCAAAAGTAAGGGACAGGGTGAACACTCCACAAACATGGAGTTCTGTTGGACTAAAGACTTCTTGAGAAACTGCCTCTGAATTTGGGCACTTGAAATATATCTTGTTGTCACAAGTTTTAGCTTCCTTTGTAGTGAGACCATCAAACCTGGGTCTGCATCTATGTGACCTGGAGGACACGGTTTCTTATTTTCTAATGAAAATGAGGCAGCAGTGCTGAATTCTCACTTTGTAGGTAACCTGTGGACACTGGGGGCTAAGTGTCTCCCAGTGTGGGCTGTGAAGCCATTTGGTCATCCTCCAATTTTCGTGGTGTTTGTTGCTGCTGCATTGGGGATTTGGTATTTGCTTCACGAAATACAAGGAGTTCAACTGTGTCACAGTGCTGGAGGGAGTTCTGTGACGAGTGGTGGGTCAAGGTCTGCAGGAGAATGCACCAACCAGGCTTCTATCCCACATAGCTTGCCCCCTTGACCATAGCAACCTGATTCTGAACATTGCCCTGAAAGCTCTCCATATAACAAGATACCTTTACACAGAAGTATCTACTGGCTGCACCATGTCAGTAACAAGCCATTTGGAAGCCAAATGCAGATCCACATTGCCCCACCACATGTTTTATCACACACCTGCCAAGCACTGTTCTAGGCCCACTATTCAGCAGGCTCCAACGTACTGGCATCTCTATTCAACACAATTTTCATGAAACCTAGTGAATCCAGGCACTGTCTGGTGTACTCAAGATCAGCATCAGGACATCCAAAGGTTCTCCAGTGCCACCTGTTCTTGGGAATTTCAAAAATTTCATGGTATCTGTTTAGCCATTTTTCAAGGATGATGTTGGAGGCACTGTGGGTTTCAATATATTCAGGACCTGTTAAATGGTGAGGAAGCTCATTTCAATGAAAGCTCTGGGGATCTCTCAAGGGCAAGGCTTCCCAAAGAGTGGCCAAAAGGTCGCATGAAGCCAGGCCTATTGAGTTCTACAATGTGAGGTCCATGTGTTTTTTGACTCTCAACTATGGCTGCCAAGTTTTTCAGAATAAAATAATGTGATTTCCTCACTGAGATTCCCAGTGATCTGTGGAAAGTCAATCTGGGCCTAGATCTCAGTTTATAATGGTCACTCTCATGTGTGGTCTCCTAAAATCCCAAAACAATTGATGGCAATACTTCTCTGAGGTCTGTTCCAGAACTCAGTCTCTAAGGGGAATCACACCAGAGTTCAAGCCCAGGTGGACCCAATCATCTCTTCCAACTGCCACACAAATGACCACAATTAAAACCAAAACACTCCCACACGGCCCTCATCTTCTTCATAACCTTTGGCTGGAGTTTTCCATTAGGGGCGCAGTCAAAGACAGTGTCCAAAATAAGCTCCCTTGTCCCTCATTTGCCTAAAATCTCAGTGGCCTGGACACCCTTCATGTGAACCAGGAGTAATCAAATACCTCTGCCATTAATACTTTTCCACTTCTACAATTTGAGGCTTTCTGACTGTGGGGTTTAGATTCTTTATATGATTTGGAGTCATGAGAAAATCCAAGCACACATGGGCAAGCTTTTGCAGGGATTTGGAGAATTCTTTTGACCCAAAGGATCCCTATTCTCACTTGATTGAAGTGAGAAACCTTACAGAGGAAAGCTAGAGACTTCATCCACAATGACTGCAATTTTTGCCCTTTGATTTTGGATGCACACATGGGATCTTTCTTTAGATTCATCAGGTGCTGATAATCTAAGCCACAGCCTCACACAGGGCCAGGAGGCTGATTCCGACACATCCCTTTCCAAAGCAATTAAGCAAAGAGCCACAGGTGATGCCCATTCATTTCCATTTGAAAACTGTTTCTTAGGGCTTCACAAAGGGGTGGCTGGAGGCAAAGACCTTCCTGACATTCAGGGCAAAAGAAAAATAGGTAAGCAAAAGGCCCAAAGCAGGGTTTCTCCACTGTGACTTTTCTGGTCTAACTGATATCTGAGTTTTCTGAGGTGCTCGCCAGTCCCTTCAGCTATCCAGTACATGGCCATATCACAGAGCTTGGAGGTGGTACATATCTTTTACTCAAAACCATGAGCCTATTCTGGAGTGTTGCCAGAATTCAGGAAGAAAATAGGAAATTAGGAAGATAGCAGGTGTTGCCCATCCATAAGGCAATCTTCTGCCTAATCATAAATTGGGCAGGATGAATACTGGGAAGCTTTCTACTAGACAGGACACATCCATTGATGCATTCTATTTTCTAATGTCTACAACCACGGACACAGTGGGACACACAGACATAGAAACACTCGCCTTGTCACATGACTTACTAGAAACAGTCCATACCAAACCAAACAAACCGCCTTTCCTATCTATTCTCAGAACGTGAGACAAAACCAAAAACTCACACCCACAACCACAAAGGCACCTCCTTCCCCCAAGTAGGTCTGTGACTATCCAGAGGGTGGTCTGACTCGTGGGCCATAATATATTCCCCCAACATGGCCTGTCCTGTCTCAGATCTGGTCTCCTTAGCCAACTCTGTGAAGTTGTCAGGAGTCCGCGATGAGCCACTACCTGCTTTCTCTGGAAAGGCCAGTTTTCAGAGCTTTCCTGGCATTTGGTCATCCTCACAACAGTAGGACCAAAAAATAATGTCTCTGTCCTTGTTCAATCAAAACAAGAGAGCCCAATGGGACTGGGACTGGGACTGACTCTGGGTTCCTGGCTTCCTGGATCAAAAGTTCACAGTGTTCCATCACCAAAAGTGTGAGGTGTGGTCATTTCTTTAAGGAACTGAATGAGGTCACTGCCTTGGCAAACACTTTGTCCTCACAGTTGCTTTCAATTGACCAATGAAACGGAGGCTGCCCCTACTTCCTTTGAAATTTTCACAAGTTAGAATGGTAGATCAACCATAGGCTCCTGGAACAGCTCTCCACACAGGCCTGGTTTCGTCCATCTTCTCTACATTAAGAAGAGAGAGGCTGATTCCGACATATCCTTTCATCCTGACCAGGATGTTTGCCATGGAAGATGACTTTTGCTCTCTCAGGTCTTTCATAGCTGCCTACATCTTCTCCAGGGATCATTTCTACATGGACCTTTGAGGTTCTCAGCAGGTGGAAGATCACCTACATTTCTGTATTGTAAGTCAAACTCTGTCCCTGTTCTTCTGTAAAATTAGATTGAGGGAACGGTGCATTCTTAGGGTTAATAACATGTTCCATTTGGGTTAGGAATCATTCTGTGAGATGAATAATGGTATTGGAACATGCAATATTTATAAGAATATATTGGTGAAATATAAGTATGAAAACAGAAATCTAGGTAAGACTTGAAGCCCAGAAGGGCATTTTGCCCTTGATTGGGATACTTAGCTTTGAATTACATTCTGAACAGTTGTCTCACATAATTCGATATAGAATGGCAAAAGACCTTGTACCTTGGATGATTGAATGTAGAAGAGAACATCCACTCAAACTGGGATAGTCAGTAGGTTTAGGAAGAAGAGTGAGTATAGGTTTTGGAACAAATTTCATTAGTAATAGGTTTTTGGTTAGAGAGTGAACGTAAATGTCAGCACATGAGAAGAGTCAGTCACATGATGAACAGGGGAAAATATGTAGGAAAACAGATATCAATAGACACATTAGGAAATAAGGCAAAGTATAATGTGAGTGATAGGATTAGACATTTCCAACAGGGTTGAGTTTGAAAATATAATCTTAGGAAGAAACAAATATGTAGTCACCAATAGGATTGATATTGAGCATTAGACAACCTGGACATGGATGTTTATAGTAATACATGTTCAATTTCCATTTAGGCTATGGTACAAACATAAGTGTGAGCCTTGCGTTTTGTGTCCAGAATATCACTGTGATAAAATATATATGTAGATCAGGTTACATGAGTAATTCTTCCACCATTTTTTGAAGCAATATTTTGAAGATGTATAAATTAGTATTGGGGGTACAAAGAGATGTACCCTGTGTATATGAATCTAGAGAAAATGCATGAGTAGACCACACTGTGAATTAATAATATAACTAGTTCTACATAAAATAATGGATTGAATTGATATCTTAAAATATATAAGAAATCTTATATTGAAATACTATCATTCATTCCAACTAGTTATACATCTAATGGTAATATTATGGTTATGGTTTATCATGAAGGGTGTGATTTTTGCTTCAAAAGTGATTATGTAATTCAAAAATCATGTGTTTAGAAAGTAGTCTCATGAAACGACCAGTCAAGAAACATGGAGGAATACATTTGTTCTGAAGCAGGAAGTGATTGAAAGTGAAACAAATGCCTATAAATATGCTAACTTGTGGATGAAATATATATCATATGATGTGCATAAACTGAAGAAATAGCAACGTACAAGTCTTGAATAAAAATGAACGTCAAAATACATGTCATGCCCCATAGGAATCTACTTGCATTGATGTAAAACTGAGTCAGTTACTGTAGAAATATTATGATTTGTATGCATCGTTCACTGAAGTTAGTTGTCTGTATTAGGAAACAAATATGTATTTCAGGTGGATGAATATTTCTGAGTATAATCTTGTGAAAAGTTGATTATACATCCACATATATGAACATAATAGAATTTAGAGAGTGTATAATAAAACACATATATTTTGAAAAATCTGGATAGGAGATATATATATATATATATATATATATATATATATATATATATATATATATACAAAAAAAAACAAAGACATTAAAAAGTAGCAATATGTATGCCAATTGAAATTCATAGTGAAATATATATCATCCACGGATGCAAAAATATTTATTATACTGAACATGGATTTATGTATAATGTTGTTCAACTAGGAAAATTAATCCAAAGTGTATGCAAAATTGTGATACAAAAAATCTTTCCACTCTCATCCTGAACAATGCCTTGACTTACCCTCACCTTAAGTAATTCACAATTATATGAAAAGAGGTAAAAAATCTGTGAGTACATATCTGGAATTGAATATGCTCATGATTTCACAACTTTGCAAGTGGTTGATGAGTTTCCAAAAGTAGGGAACAGGGTAAACACTTCACAAACATGGAGCTCTGCTGGACTAAAGACTTCTTGAGAAACTGCCCCTGAGGTTGTGCACTTGAAATATATGTTTTTGTCAGGAGCTTTACCTACCTTTGTTGTGAGACCATCAAAGCTGGGTCTGCATCTATGTGACCTAGAGGACATGGTTTCTTATTTTCCAATGAACATGAGGCACCAGTGCTGAAGTCTCTCTTTGTAGGTAAACTGTGGCCACTTCGGGCAATGTGACTCCCCGTGTGGACTTTGAAGCCATTTGGTCATCCTCCACTTTTCGTGGTGTTTCTTGCTGCTACACTGGGAGTTTGGTATTTGCTTCATGACATACAAGGAGTTCAACTGGCACACAGTGCTTGAGGGAGTCTTGTAACGTGTGGTGGGTCAGGCTCTGCAGGAAAATGCACCAACTAGGCTTCTATCCCACATTGCTTACCGCCTTGACCATAGAAACCTGATTATGAACATTGCCCTGAAACCCCTGCATATAACAAGATGCCTTTTCATATAATGGTCTCCTGGCTGCACCAAGTCAGTCACAAGCCATTTGGAAGCCAATGGCAGATCCACATGGCCACAACACAGATGTATTACCACACATCTGCCCACCACTGCTCTAGGCCCACTACTCAGCAGCCTCCAACTTACTGGCATCTCTGTACTACACAATTTTCATGAAACCCAGTCAATCAAGGCACTGTCTGTTATACTTATGATCAGCAACAGGACATCCAATGGTTCTCCAGTGCCACCTGGTCATTGGGAATTTCAAAAATTTCATGGTGTTTATCTATGCATTTTTCAAGAATGAAGTTGGAGGCACTTTGGGGTTTCCATTCATCTAGGAACCATTACATGGGGAGGAAGCTAATTTCAATGAAAGCTCTGAGGAACTCTCATAGGCAAGGCTTCCCAAACAGTGGCCAAAAGGTCACATGAAGCCAGGCCCATTGAGGTCTACCACGTGAGGTCCATGTGTCTTTTGACTCTAACTATGGCTGCCAAGTTTTTCAGAATAAAATCATGTGATATCTTTGCTGAGATTTTCAGTTCTCTGTGGAAAGCCATCCTGGGCCTAGATCTCAGGTTTCAAGGGCAACTCTCATGTGTGGCCTCCTACAATCCCAACACAATTCATGGCAATACTTCTCTGTCGTCAGTTCCCAAACTCAGTCTCTAAGGGAAATCACACCAGAGTTCAAGCCCATGTAGACCCAGTCATCTCTTCCAACCGCCACACAAATGACCACAATTAAAACCAAAACATTTCCACATGGCCCTCATCTTCATCCATATAGACACTCATCATAAACTCTGGCTGGAGGTTTCCATGAGGGGCGCAGCCCAAGACAGTGTCCAAAATATGCACCCTTGCCCCTCATTTGTCTAAATTTAGGGTGGCCTGGAAACCCATCCTGTGAACAAGGAGTGATCATATAGGCCTGCTGTTAATACTGCTCTGCTTCTCCAATTTGAGGCCTACTGAATGTCAGGTATAGATTGCTTATGTGATTTGGCATCATGAGAGAACCCAATCACTTCTGCAGGACTTTGAAGAACTCATTTGACCCAAAAGAATCCTATTCTCACTTGATGGAGTTCAGGACCTAACACAGGAAGACAAGAGACTTCATCCACAATGACTGATCATTTTGCCATTTTGGTTTTGGATGCACACATGGGATCTTCTTTAGATTTATCAGGAGCTGAGAATCTTAGCCACCCTCTCAATCAGGGCCTAATGTCTGATTAAGACACATCCCTTTCCAAAGCAATTAAGCAAAGAGCCACACGTGATACCCATTCATTTAAATTTGAAAACTGTTTCTTCAGGCTTCTAAAAGGGGTGGCCTGAGGCAAAGACCTTCCTGACATTCAAGGCAACAGAACCATAGGTAAGCAAATGGACAAATCAGGGTTTCTCCACTGAGACTCTACTGCTCACACTAATATCTGAGTTTTCAGAGATGTTCCCATTCCCTTCAGCTATCAAGAACATGGACATGTCACAGAGCTTGTAGGTGGTACATATCTTGGACAATAAATCATGAGCTTATTCTGGAGAGTGGCCAGAATTCAGGAAGAAAACAGGAACTTAGGAAGTTAGTAGTTGTTTCCTATCCATAAGGCAAACCACAGTCCATTTATAAATTGTGAACGATGAATGCTGGGAAGCTTTCTACTAGACAGGACACCTCCATTGATGCATTCTCTTTTCTAATGTCTAAAACCACGGACACAGTGGATACACAGACATAGAAACACTTGCCTTGTCAAAAGAGTAACTAGAAACAGTCGACTCCAAACCAAACCAACCACCTTTTCTACCTATTCTCAGAACATGAGACAAAACCATAAACTCACACCCACACACATAAAGGGACCTCCTTCCCAAAAGTGGGTCTGTGACTATCCAGAGTGTCCTCTGACTGGTGGGCTATACTATGTTCCTCTCGAAATGGCCTTTCCACTTTCAGATCATGTCTCCTTGGCCAACTCTGTGATGCTGTGAGGAGCCTGCAGTTAGCCACTACCTGCTATCTCAGAAAAGGCCCCTCTTCAGAGCTCAACTGGCATTTGGCCATCCTCACATCAGTAGGTACCAAGAAAGTCTTACTTGTACTTGGTAAATCCAAACAAGTGAGCCCACTGGGACTGGGACTGGGACTGGCTCTCGGTGCCTGGCTTCTTGCATTACAATTTCAGAGAGTTCCATCACCAAGGAAGTTAGCTTGGTCACTTCCTTCAGGAACTGAATGAGGTCCCTCTCTTGGCAACAACTTTGTCCTAACAGTTTCTTCCAAGGGTCCCTTTAGATGGAGGCTGCTCCTACTTTGTGTGACAATTTGACTAGTTAAAATGGTATATCAAAATAGGCACCTGGGAACAGCTCTCCACGCAGGCCTGGTTAGGTCCATCTTCTCTACATTAAGAAGAGAAAGGCTGATGCATACACATCCCTTCATCCTGTTCAGGTTGTTTGCCATGGAAGATGGCTTTTGCTCTCTCAGATCCTTCATAGCTGCCTACATCTTCTCCAGGGATCATTTCTGCATCGAACTTTGAGGTTCTCAGCAGTTGGAAGATACCCTACATTACTGTATTGTAAGATGAACTCTGTCCCTTCTCTTTTGTAATTTTAGATTGAGGCTACAGTGTATGGTTAGGGTTAATTACAGGTTCGATTTGGGTTAGGAATCATTCTGCGGGATGAATAATGGTCTTGGGAACCTGCAATATTTATAGGAATATAGAGATGAAATATAAGTATGAAAACAGAAATCTAGGTAAGATTTGAAGCTCAGAAGTGCATTGGGCAACTGATTGTGATACGTAGCTTTGAATTACATTCTGCATACATGTTTCAGAAAAATCGATATACAATAGCATAGGACCTTGTACCTTGGATGATTGAATGTAGTAGAGAACATCCACTCAAAAAGGGATAGTTGATAGGATCAGGAAGATAGTCAGTATGTTTCGGAAGAAGAGTGAGTATAGGATTTGGACCAAAGTTCATAAGCAATAGGGTTTCGGTTAGAGAGTGAATGTCAATGTCAGCACATGTGAAGGGTCAGTCACAATGTTGAACTGGAGAAAATATGTAGGAAAGTAGATATCAATAGAGACATTAGGAAATCAGGAAAAGTACAAAGTGAGTGAAAAAATTAGACATTTTCAATGGTATTGAGGTTGAATATATAATCTTAGGAAGAAACAAATATGTAGTCACCAATAGGATTGACATTTGAGAGCATTAGGCAACCTGGTCATGGATGTTTTTAGTAATCCGTGTTCAGTTTCCATTTAGGCTTTGGTACAGTCATACGTGTGAATTTTGCATTTTGTGTCCAGAATATTACTGTGATACCATGCATATGTAGATCAGGTGATATGAGTATTTCTTCCACCATTTCTGGGAGCAATATTTTGAAGATGTATAAATTAGTATTGGGGATACAAAGAGGTGTAACCTGTGTCTATTAATATAGAGATAATGCATGAATAGACCATACTGTGAATAAATAATATAACTGGTTCCACTTTACAAAATGTATTGAATTGATATCAGAAAATATATAAGAAATCTTTTATTGATATAAAATCATTCATTCCAACCAGTTATACATCTAATAGTGATATTATAGTTATGGTTTATCATAAAGTGTGTGTCCGTTTTGCTTTAAAAGTGATAAAGTAAATCGAAAATAATGTGTTTGGAAAGAAATCTCATGAAAAGATCAGTCAAGAAACATGGAGGAAAACATGTGTTCTGAAGCAGGAAGTGATTGAAATTGAAACAAATCCCTATAAATTTGCTAAATTGTGGAGGAAATATATATCCTATGATGTGCATAAACTGAAGAAATTGTAATGTCCCAGTGTTGAATAAAAATGAACGTCGATATACACATCATGTCCCATAGGAATCTACTTGCATTGATGATAAACTGTGTCAGTTACTGTAGAAATGTTAGGATTTGTATGCACCATTCACTGAAGTTAGTTTTCAGCACTAGGAATCAAATATGTATTTCAGGTGGATGAAATTTTCTGAGAATAATCTTGTGAAACGTTGATTATAAATCCACGTTCATGAACATGAATGAAATTTGGAAGTGTATATAAGACACATATATTTCATATTTTGAAAAATATGGAGAGAGTGTGTATATATACACACACACACACACACACACACACACACAGAGACATTAAAAATAGCAATATATGCCAATCAAAATTCACCATGAAATATATATCATCCACAGATCCAAAAATATTCATTTTACTGAACAAAGATTTGTGTATAATTTTGTTCTTTAGGAAGCTCACCCATAGGTTGAATTTTCAGTTCCAATGGCGTTTATGAGGAGTGATCTCTTCTCTCAATTTGTATCTGCCAAGTCAGCCACCTCACAAGAATGTAGGTAGGATTCTCTATGTGCATATAAAAATATATGTGCTGAGTAGGCTACAGAGAAAGAGAGACAAGAATTCACATATTTCTTATCTTTAAAATCACATGGACAACTCTTGCAACAAAAATTGTCTAGATTAATAACTCCTATCCTTTATAATGCAAAAGGCAAGTCCAACTATACACCATGCCTCCTCTGAACTGTTTGTATTTATATTATGTTTGGGTTATTTTTCTGCCTCATATTAGGATTAGTAGTCAGACACTAGTAGGGTATGGTTTAGTGTCAGGGATTCAGTATTTCAAATGGAAAATTGGAAAATGAATCCAATATGTATGCAAATATGTCCTACACAAAAGTCTTCCCACTCTCATCCAGAAAAAATCCATTGACATTATCTTCACCCTATGTAAGATGCAATTCGAAGAGAAGAGTTAGAAAATCTGTGAATACATATCTGGAATGGAAAATGCTCAGGAGTTCACAACCTTGGAGGTGGTAGAGGAGTTTCCAAAAGTAAGTGACTGCGTAAACACTCCACAAACATGGAACTCTGCTGGCCAAAAGCCTTCTTGAGAAACTGCCTCTGAGTTTGGACACATGAAATATATCTTGTTGTCCGGAGCTTTAGCTTCATTTCTGGTGAGACCATCAAAGCTGGATCTGCATCTATGTGACCTGGAGGACATCGTTTCTTATTTTCCATTGAACATTAGGTACCGGTGTTGATTTCTCTATTTGTTGGTAAACTGTGGCCACTGGAAGCTTAGTGTCTCTCTGAGTGGACTGTGAAGCCATTTGGTCATCCTGAACTTTTTGTGGTGTTTCTTGCTGCTGCACTGGGAGTTTGGTATTTGCTTCACAAAATACAAGGAGTTCAACTAGGATATAGTGCTAGAGGGAGTTCTGTGACGTGTGTTGGGTCAGGGTCTGCAGGAGAATTCACCAACCAGGGTTCTATCCCACATAGCTTGCCCCCTTGACCATCGCAACCTGATTCTGAACATTGCCCAGAAACCTCTCCATATAACCAGATGCCTTTTCATATAATAGTCTGCTGGCTGCACCAAGTCAGTCACAAGCTATTTGGAAGCCAATGGCTGATCCACATGGCCACACCACAGTTGTATTATCACACACCTGCCCACCACTGCTCTAGGCCCACTACTCAGCAGGCTCCAACTTAATGGCATCTCTGTTCCACACCATTTTCATGAAACCCAGCCAATCAAGGCACTGTCTGTAACACTAATGATCAGCAAGAGAACAACCAATGGTTCTCCAGTGCCACTTGGTCATTGGGAATTTCAAAAACATCATGGTATTTATCTATCCATTTTTCAAGAATGAAGTAGGAGGCACTTTGGGGTTTCCATTCTTCCAGGAACCATTACATGGGGAGGACTCTCATTTCAATGAAAGCCCTGAAAAACTCTCACAGGCAAGGCTTCCCAAATAGTGGCCAAAAGGTCACATGAAGCCAGGCCCATTGAGGTCTACAACGGGAGGTCCATGTGTCTTTTGACTCTTAACTATGGCTGCCAAGTTTTTCAGAATAAAATCATGCGATATCCTTGCTGAGAATTTCAGTTCTCTGTGGAAAGCCACCCTGGGCCTAGATCTCAGGTTTCAAGGGCAACTCTTATGCGTGGCCTCCTAAAATCCCAACACAATTCATGGCAACACTTCTCTGAGGTCAGTTCCAGAACTCAGTCTCTAAGAGGAATCACACCAGAGTTCAAGCCCATGTGGACCCTGTTATCTCTTCCAACCACCACACAAATGACCACAATTAAAACCAAAACATTCCCACATGTCCCTCATCTTCATCCATATAGACAGTCATTATAACTTCTGGCTGGAGGTTTCCATGAGGGGCGCAGCCAAGACAGTGTCCAAAATATGCACCCTTGCCACTCATTTGTCTAAATTCACGGTGACCTGGACACCCTTCCTGTGAACCAGGAGTGATCAAAAAAGCCTGCCGTTAACGCTGCTTCTCCAATTTGAGGCCTACTGACAGTCAGGTAGAGATTCATTATGTGATTTGGCATCATGAGAGAACCCAAGTACTTCTGCAGGACTTTGAAGAACTCATTTGACCCAAAAAAATCCCTATTCTCACTTGATGGAAGTCAGGAACCTACCGGAGGAAGGCAGGAGACTTCATCTACAATGACTGATCTTTTTGCCATTTTGGTTTTGGATGCACACATGGGATCTTCTTTACATCTATAAGGAGCTGAGAATCTTATCCACAGCCTCAAACAGAGCCTAGTGTCTGATTAAGACACATCCTTTTCCAAAGCAATTAAGCAAAGAGCCACAAGTGATGCACATTCATTTCCATTTGAAATCTGTTTCTTCAGGCTTCACAAAGGGGTGGCATGATGCAAAGACCTTCCTGACATTCAAGGCAACAGAACCATAGGTAAGCAAATGGACCAAAGCAGGGTTTCTCCACTGAGACTTTACTGCTCACACTGATATCTGAGTTTTCTGAGATGTTCCCATTCCCTTCAGCTATCAAGAACATGGACATGTCACAGAGCTTGGAGGTGGTACATATCTTGAACAATACATCATGAGCTTATTCTGGAGAGTGGCCAGAATTCAGGAAGAAAACAGGAACTTAGGATGTTAGTAGGTGTTTCCTATCCATAAGGCATACCACGGTCCATTCATCAATTGTGCAGGATAAATGCTGGGAAGCTTTCTACTAGACAGGACACCTCCATTGATGCATTCTCTTTTCTAATATCGACAACCATGGACACAGTGGATACACAGACATAGAAAGTCGCCTTGTCAAAAGACTTACTAGAAACAGTCGACTCCAAACAAAACCAACCACATTTCCTACCTATTCTCAGAACCTGAGACAAAACCGCAAACTCACATCCACAAACAAAGGCAACTCTTTCCCAAAAGTAGGTCTGTGACTATCCGGAGTGTCCTCTGACTGGTGGGCCATACTATGTTCTCCACAAAATGACCTCTCCTGTCTCAGATCTTGTCTCCTTGGCAAACTCTGTGATGCTGTGAGGAGCCAACTGCTAGCCACTACCTGCTATCTCAGCAAAGGCTTCTCTTCAGAGCTCTCCTGGCATTTGGCCATCCTCACATCAGTAGGTACCAAGAAGGTCTGACTCTGTACTTGGTAAATCCAAACAAGTGAGCGCACTGGGACTGGGACTGAGACTGGCTCTCGGTGCCTGGCTTCTTGCATCAAAATTTCAGAGTGTTCCATCACCAAGGAAGTTAGGTAGGTCACTTCCTTCAGGAACTGAATGAGGTCACTGCCTTGGCAACAACTTTGCCCTAACCATTGCTTCCAAGGGTCACATTGGATGGAGGCTGCCCTTACTTCCTTTGACAATTTGACTAGTTTCAATGGTATATCAAAATAGGCACCTGAGAACAGCTCTCCACGCAGGCCTGGTTACGTCCATCTTCTCTACCTTACAAAGAGAGAGTCTGATGCATACACATTCCTTTTTCCTGTCTAGATTGTTTGCCATTGAAGATGGCTTTTGCTCTCACAGGTCCTTCATAGCTGCTGACATCTTATCCAGGGATTATTTCTGCATCGAACTTTCAGGTTCTCAGCAGTTTGAAGATACCCTACATTCCTGTATTGTAAGACGAACTCTGTCCCTGCTCTTTTGTAATGTTAGATTGAGGCAACCGTGTATGGTTATCGTAAATAGCAGGTTTGATTTGGATTAGGAATCATTCTGCAGAATGAATAATGATCTTGGGAACCTGCAATATTTATAGGAATATAGAGATGAAATATACGTATGAAAACAGAAATCTAGGTAAGATTTGAAGCTCAGAAGTGCATTGGGCAACTGATTGCGATACGTAGCTTTGAATTACGTTCTGCATACATGTTTCAGAAAAATCGATATACAATGGCATAGGACCTTGCACCTTGGATGATTGAATGCAGTAGAGAACATCCACTCAAAAAGTGATAGTCGATAGGATCAGGAAGATAGTCAGTATGTTTCGGAAGAAGAGCTAGTATAGGATTTGGACCAAAGTTCATTAGCAATAGTGTTTCCGTTAGAGAGTGAATGTCAATGTCAGCACATGTGAAGGGTCAGTCACAATGTTAAACTGGGGAAAATATGTAGGAAAGTAGATATCAATAGAGACATTAGGAAATCAGTCAAAGAGTATCAAGTGAGTGAAAAAAATTAAACATTTTTAACAGTTTTGAGGTTGAATATATAATCTTATGAAGAAACAAATATGTAGTCACCAATAGGATTGACATTTGAGAGCATTAGGCAACCTGGTCATGGATGTTTTTAGTAATCTATGTTGAGTTTCCCTTTAGGCTTTGGTACAATCATACGTGTGACTTTTGCATTTTGTGTCCAGAATATTACTGTGATAACATGCATATGTAGATCAGGTTACATGAGTATTTCTTCCACCATTTCTGGGAGCAATATTTTAAAAATGTATAAATTAGTATTGGGGGTACAACGAGGTGTACCCTGTGTCTATGAATATAGAGATAATGCATGAATAGACCATAATGTGAATAAATAATATAACTGGTTACACTTTAAATAATGTATTGAATTGATATCAGAAAATGTATAAAAAATCTTTTATTGATATATAATCATTCATTCCAACCAGTTATACATCTTATGATTATATTACAGTGATGGTTTATCATGAAGTCTGTTTCAGTTTTGCTTCAAAACTGATAAAGGAAATCGAAAATAATGTGTTTGGAAAGAAGTCTCATGAAAAGACCAGTCAAGAAACACGGAGGAATGCATGTGTTCTGAAGCAGGAAGTGATTGAAAGTGAAACAAATGCCTGTATATTTGCTAACCTGTGGAGGAAATATATATCCTATGATGTGCATAAACAGAAGAAATTGTAATGTGCCAGTGTTGAATTAAAATGAACATCAATATACACATCATGTCCATTGGAATCTACTTGCTTTGATGATAAACTGTGTCAGTTACTGTAGAAATATTAGGATTTGTAAGCACCATTCACTGAAGTTAGTTCTCAGGACGAGGAAACAAATATGTATTTCAGGTGGTTGAATGTTTCTGAGAATAATCTTGTGAAAAGTTGATTATATATCCACATACATGAATATGAATGAATTTAGAGAGTGTTTAATAAGACACATTTTTTTCATATTTTGAAAAATCTAGAGAGTGTATATATATAAATATATATATATATATATATATATATATATATATATATATATATATATATATATATATGTAAAACTCATGGAGAAATATTACAATTAAAATTTGACAAGATTTATAATACATACCCTTGATAAAGCCGAAGGCAAATCCAAGTATATACCATGCCTCCTATGAAAGGCCTGTATTTCTATTCTGTTACGTTTCTTTTTATCCATCATTTTAGCATTAGTAGTCAGAGTCTATTAGGGTATGTGTTAGTGTCAGGGATCATTATTTCAAATGAAAATAGAAAAATGAATCTAATGTGTATGCAAATATGTGCTACACAAAAATCTTGCCACTCTCATCCAGAACAATTCCTTGACATTTACATCGCTCCAAGTAAGACACAATTAGTGGAGAGGAGTTCGAAAACCTGTGATTACATATGTGGAACTGAAAATGTTCAGGAGTTCACAACATTGGAGGTGGTAGAGCAGTTTCCAAAAGTAAGGGAGAGGTTAAACACTCCACAAACTTGGAGCTCTGCTGGCCTAAAGACTCTTTGAGAAAATGCTTCTCAGGTTGGGCACATGAAATATATGAAGTTGTCAGGAGATTTAGCTTCCTTTGTTGTGACACCATCAAATGTGGGTCTGCATCTATGTGACCTGGAGGAAATGGTTCCTTATTTTCTAATGAACATGAGACAGCAGTTCTGAATTCTCTTTTTCTTGGTAAACTGTGGCCCCTGGGAGTTAAGTTTCTCCCTGTGTGGTCTGTGAAGCCGTTTGGTCATCCTCCATTTTCGTGGTGTTTCTTACTGCTGCACTGGGAGTTTGGAATTGGCTTAATGAAATACAATGAGTTCAACTGGCACACAATTCTGGAGGGAGCTCTGTCACGATTGATTGGTCAGGGTCTTCAGGAGAATTTTCGAAACATGGATCTATCCCACATAGCTTTCCCCCTTGACTATAGCAACCGAATTCTGAACATTGCCCTGAATCCTCTCAATATAACAAGATGCCTTTACATATAAGGGTCTGCTGCCTGCACCATGTCAGTCACAAGTATTTTGGAAGCCAATGGCCGATCCACGTGGTCCCACAACAGATATTTATTCACAACCATATAGTCCACTGCTCTAGCCCCAATACTCAGCAGGCTCCAACTTATGACATCTCGGTTCTATACCATTTTCATGACAACCAGTCAATCAAGGAACTGTCTGGTACACTCATGATCAGCAACAGGACATCCAAAGTTTCTCCAGTGCCACCTGGTCATGGGAATATTAAAAATTTCATGGTATTTATGTAGCCATTTTTCAAGGATGATGTTGGAGGCACTGTGGGTTTCAATTCATTCAGGAACCATTAAATGGTGAGTAAGCTCATTTCAATGAAAGCTCTGGAGAACTCTCACAGACAAGGCTTCCCAAAGAGTGGCCAGAAGGTCACATGAAGCCAGGCTCATTGAGGTCTACAATGTGAGGTACATGTGTGTTTTGAGTGTCAACTATGACTTCCAAGTCTTTCAGTAAAAAAATCATGTGTTATCCTGGCTGAGATTCCCAGTGCTCAGTGGAAAGCCACCCTGGGCCTAGATCTCAGTTTCCAAGGGCTAATCTCATGTGTGGCCTCCTATAATCCCAACACAATTCATGGCAATACTTCTCTCAGGTGAGTTCCAGAACTCAGGCTCTAAGGAGTATCAGAGAAGAGTTCAAGCCCTGGTGGACCAAGTCATCTCTTCCAACCGCCACACAAATGACCACAATTAAAACCAAAACACTCCTACATGGCCCTCATCTTCTTCCATAAAGACACTCATCATAACATATGGCTGGAGGTTTCCATGAGGGGCACAGCCCAAGACAGTGTCCAAAATAAGCTCCCTTGCCCCTCATTTGCCTAAAGTCAGGGTGGCTTGGACACCCTTCTTCTGAACCAGGAGTGATCTGTAAGGGTAAAAGAAATTGAAATTAAAGTGTTAAAGTTAAAGTGTAAAAGACCGGGTGTTGTAAAGTTTCTAATCTTCAAGGCCTGGTTTAAAAAATAAAGGACCAGATATTTTTAAGTTTCCATGCTACACGCAAAACCTGAAATTCCTGTAAATTGTAGGACAATTTCTGGACTGCCCAGTAAATATTCCCCCTGACCGCCTGGTTGTTTAATAACCTAGGACCCTGTGTGGCCTACCACATATGCATCGCAGGGCCTAAATCAATCAATTTCAATGTGTACTCCGCTTTAGAATTGACCTATCACTCCCGCCTGAAGTGTTCAAGCCAATGAATGAACTAATCATGTTTAGGATTTGTTGTTTCATTTTCCCACAGTTTATGATGATTTGCTAAAGGAGACTGTGATATATGTAAAGTCTCACACTCCCCAAATCGTGTACTTAAGCACTGCTCAACCCCTGCTCGGGGATCTGGGCTGCTCTCCCTTCTTGAGTGAGCACAGAGCACCAGCATGCTGGATTGGATCCTCAATAAATGTCTTTTGCTGTTGCATGAGCCTTGGTCTCATACATGAACATGAATGAAATTAAGGAGTGTATAATAAGACACATATATTTCATATTTTGAATAATCTATAGAGTGTAGATTTTTCACAAAACACATACAGAGATATTAAAAAGTAGCAATATATATGCCAATCAAAATTCATCATGAAATACATATCATACACAGATCCAAAAATCTTTATTTTACTGAACATGGATTTATGTGTAATGTTGTTCAACTAGGAAGCTCACGCAAATGTTGAATTTTCAGTTCCTACAGCGTTTAGGAGGAGTGATCTCTTCTCAAAATTTGTTACTGCCTAGTCAGCCACCTCACAATAATGTACGTGTGGTACCAGGTAGGATTCTATTTGTGCATATAAAAATACAAGTGCTGAATAGGCAACAGAGAAAGGGAGACAGGAATTCACATATCTGATACCTTTCAAAACACATGGAGAACTATTTCAATTAAAAATTAACCAGATTTTTAACAACTACCCTTTATCATGCAAAAGGCAAGTCCAACTATACACTATGCCTCCTCTGAATTGCTTGTATTTCTATTCTGTTTGGGTTATTTTTCTCCATCATATTAGCATTAGTAGTCAGAGTCTAGTAGGGTATGCTTTAGTGTCATGGATTCAGTAATTCAAATGAAAATAAAGGAAAATGAATCCATTGTTTATGCAAATATGCACTACAAAAAATCTTTCCACTCTCATTCAGAGCAATGCCTTGACATTACCTTCACCCCAAGTAAGACACAATTAGAGGACAAGAGTTAGAAAATCTGTGAATACATATCTGGAATGGAAAATGCTCAGGAGTTCACAAGCTTGGACATTTTAGAGGAGTTTTCAAAATTAAGGGACAGGATAAACAGTCCACAATCATGGAACTCTGCTGGCCTAAAGACTTCTTGAGAAACTGCCTCTGAGGTTGGGCACTTGAAATATATTTTCTTTTCAGGAGCTTTAGCTTCCTTTGTAGTGATACCATCAAAGATGGGTCTTCATTTATCTGACCTGGAGGACATGGTTTCTTATTTTCCAAAGAACATGAGGCAGCAGTGCTCAATCCTACCTTTGAAGGTAAACTGTGGCCACGGAGGGCTAAGTGTCTCCCCGTCTTGACTGTGAAGCCAATTGGTCATCCTACAATTTTCGTGGTGTTTCTTGCTGCTGCACTGGGCTTTTGGTATTTCCTTCATGAAATACAAGGAGTTCAACTGGGTCACAGTGCTGGAGCGAGTTCTGTCACGTGTGGAGGGTCAGGGTCTACAGGAGAATTCACCAACCAGGCTTCTATCGCACATAACTTGCAACATTTTCCATAGCAAACTGATTCTGAACATTGTCCTGAAACCTTTCCTTATAACAAGATGCCTTTACATATAAGGGTCTGCTAGCTGCACCATGTAAGCCACAAGCCATTTAGAAGTTAATGGCAGACTCACATGGCCCCACCACAGGTATTTTATTATACACCTGCACACCACAGCTCTGGGCCCACTTCTCAGCACTCTCCAACTTACTTACATCTCTGTTCTACACAATTTTCGTGAAACCCAGTCAGTCAATGCACTGTCTGGTACACTCATGATCAGCAACAATACATCCAAATGTTCTCCAGTGCCACCTGGTCAGGGGAATTTCAAGGTATTTATGGAGCAATTTTTCAAGGATGAAGTTGGAGGCACTGTGGGTTTCAATTCATTCAGGAACCATTAAATGTTGAGGAACCTCATTTCAATGAAAGGTCTAGAGAACTCTCACAGGTAAGGCTTCCCAAAGAGTGGCCAAAATATACATATATTTCATATTTTGAAAAATCTTGACAGTGTATATCTATATCTATATCTATATCTACACACACACACACACACACACACACACACAAACACACACAGACATTAAAAACTAGCAATATATATGCCAATCGAAATTCATCATGAAATATATATCATCCACGTATTCAAAAATATTCATTTTACTGAACATGGATTTATGTATAATGTTGTTCAACTAGAAAGCTCACCCATAGGTTTAATTTTCAGTTCCAACAGCGTTTAGGAGGACTGAACTTTTCTCACAATTTGTATCTGCCAAGTCAGCCACCTCAGAAGAATATATGTGTGATACAAGGTACAATTCTATATGTGCATATAAAAATATATGTGCTGAATAGGATACAGAGAAATGGGGGAGACAGGAATTCACATATTTGATAAGTTTAAAAATACATGGACAACTCTTTCAACAAAAAAATTGATTGGATTTATAACTCCTACCCTATATAATGGAAAAGGCAATTCCAACGGTACACCATGGCTCCTCGGATGTGTTTGTATTTTTATTCTGTTTGGGTTACTTTTCTCCATCAAGTTAGGATTAGTTGTCAGAGTCTTGTAGGGTATGGGTTAGTGTCAGGGATTCAGTATTTCGAAAGGAAAATTGGAAAATGAATCCAATGTGTATGCAAATATGTGCTACACAAAAATCTTCCGACTCTCATCCAGAACAATGCCTTGACATTAACTTCGTCCCAAGTAACACATGTAGAGAAGATGAGTAAGAAAATCTGTGAGTACATATCTGGAATTGAATATGCTCAGGAGTTCACAACCTTGCAGGTAGAAGGGGAGTTTCCAAAAGTAAGGGACAATGTAAACACTCCACAAACATGGAGCTCTGCTATCCTAAATACTTCTGGAAAAACTGCCTCAGATGTTGGGCTCTTGAAATATATGTTGTTGTCAGGAGCTTTAGCTTCGTTTGTAGTGAGACCATTAAAGCTGGGTCTGCATCTATGTGACCTGGAGTAGATGCTTTCTTATTTACCAATGAAAATGAAGCAGCATTGATGAATTCTCTCTTTCTGGGTCAACTGTTGCCACTTGGGGCTCAGTGTCTCCTCATGTGGACTCTGAAGCCATTTGATCATCCTCCAATTTTTGTGATGTTTTTTGCTGCTGCACTGGGAGTTCAGTATTTGCTTCACGAAATACAAGGAATTTAACTGGGACACAGTGCTGGAGGGAATTCTGTCACGTGTGGTGGAACAGGGTCTGCAGGAGAATGCACAAACCAGGCTTCTTTCCAACATAGCTTGCCACCTTGACCATAGCAACCTGATTCTGAACATTGCCCTGAAACTTATCCATACAACAAGAATCATTTACATATAATGGTCTGCTGGATACACCATGTCAGTCACAAGGAATTTGGAAGCCATTGGCAAATCCAGATAGAAGCACCACAGATGTTTTATCTCACACATGCCCACCATTGCTCTAGGTCCACTATTCAGCAGGCTCCAACTTACTGGCATCTCTGTTCTACATCATTTTCGTGAAACCCAGCCAATCAAGGCACTGTCTGGTACACTCATGATCACCAACAGGATATCCAATGGTTCTCCACTGCCTCCTAGATATGGGAATTTCAAAAATTTAATGGTATTTATCGAGCCCATCTTTCAAGGTTGAAGTTGGAGTCACTGAGTGTTTCATTTAATTCAGTAATCATTAAATGGTGAAGAAGCTCATTTCAATGAAAGCTCTGGAGAACTCTAACTGCTAAGGCTTCTAAAAAAGTGGCCAAAATGCCACATGAAGCCAGGCCCATTGAAGTCTACAATGTTAAGTGCATTTGTGTTTTGACTCTCAACTATGGCTGCCAAGTGTTTCAGAATAAAATTATGTGATACCCTGGCTGAGATTCCCAGTGCTCTGTGGAAAGCCACCCTGGGAATAGATCTCTGTTTCCAATGGCGACTCCCATGTGTGGCCTCCTAATATCCCAACACAATTCATGGCAATACTTCTCTGAGGTCAGTTCCAGGACTCAGTCTCTATGGGGTATCACACCAGAGTTCAAGCCCAGGTGGACCCAGTCATCGCTTCCAACTGCCACACAAATAACCACAGTTAAAACCAAAACACTCCCACATGGCCCTCATCTTCTTCCATATAGACACTCCTCATAATCTCTGGCTGGATGTTTCCATGAGGGGCGCAGCCCAACACAGTGTCCAAAAAAGCTCGCTTGCCCATCATTTTCCTAAAGTCAGGGTGGATTGTACACCCTTCCTGTGAACCAGGAGGGATCAAATATGCCTTCCAGTAATACTGCTCTGCTTCTCCAATTTGAGGCCTACTGACTGTCGGTATAGATTTTTTATGTGATGTGGAGTCATGAGAAAACACAAGCATGTATGCAATTGCCTTTGCAGGGCTTTGAAGAACTCATTTGATTCAAAGGATCCCTATTCTCACTTGATGGTGGTAAGGAACCTAACAGAGGAAGGCGAGAGACTTCATCAACAATAACTGATCTTTTTCCCATTTTGGTTTTGGATGCACACATGGGATCATTCTTTAGATCCATCAGGTGCTGAGAACCTAAGCCACAGCCTAACACAGGGCCAAGAGACTGATTCAGACACATCCATTTCCAAAGCAATTAACAAAGAGCCACAGGTGATGCCCATTTAATTCCATTTTAAAACTGTTTTCTTCAGGCTTCACAAACTGTGTCCTGAGGCCAAGACCTTCCTCACATTCAGGGGAAGAGAAGAATTGGTTAGCAAAAGGCCCAAAGCAGAGTTTCTCCACTGAGGCTTTCCTGGTCACACAGATATCTGAGTTTTTTGAGATGCTAGCCATTCCCTTTAGCTATCCACTACATGGCCTTGTCACAGAGCTTGGAGGTGGTACATATCTTGGAGACAAAACCATGAGCCTATTCTGGAGAGTGGCCAGATTTAGGAAGAAAACAGGAACTTAGGAAATTAGTAGGTGTTTTCCATCCATAAGGGAAGCCACAGATCATTCATCAATTGGGCAGGATGAATGCTGGGAAGGATTCTACTAAACAGGACACATCCATTGATGAATTCTCTTTTCAAATGTCGACAACCACGGACACAGTGGGATACACAGACATAGAAACACTCACTTTGTGAAACGACTTACTAGGAACAGTCCACTCCAAACCAAACAAACCACCTTTTTTACCTATTCTTAGAACATGAGACAAAACCACAAACTCACACTCACACCCACAAAGGCACCTCCTTCCCCCAAAGAGGTCTATGACAATCCGGAGTGTCCTCTGACTTGTGGGCCTTATTATGTTCCCTGAAATGTCCTGTCCTGTCTCAGATCTGGTCTCCTTGGCCAAATCTGCGAAGTGGTCAGGAGCCAGCTGTGAGCAACTACCTGCTTTCTCAGGAAAGGCCCCTCTTCTGAGCTCTCCTGAAATTTGGCCATTCTCACATCAGTAGGTACCAAGAAAGACTGACTCTGTTCTTTGTAAATCCAAATAAGTGAGCCCACTGGGAATGGTACTGGGACTGCCTCTGGTTGCCTGGCTTCCTGGATCCCAAGTTCAGAGAGTTCTATCACCAAGGAAGTGAGGAAGGTCACCTCCTTTGTGAACTGAATGAGGTCACTGCTTTGGAAACCACTTTGTCCTAAAATTTGCTTCCAAGGTTCCCATGAGATGGAGGCTGCCCCTATTTCCTGTGATACTTTCACAACTGAGAATTGTTTATCAACCATAGGCAGCCGGGAACAGCTGTCCACACTGGCCTGGTTTGGTCCATCTTCTCTACATTAAGAAGAGTGAGGCTGATTCTGACACATCCCTTCATCCTGACCGGGTTGTTTGCCATGGAAGATGACTTTTGCTCTCTCAGGTCCTTCATAGCTGCCTAAATCTTCTCCAGGGATCATTTCTGCATGGAACTTTGAGGTTCTCAGAGGTGGAAGATCCCCTACATTCCTGTATTGGAAGACCAATTCTGTCCCTCCTCTTCTGTAAAGTTAGATTGAGGGAACATTGTATGGTTAAGGTTAATAACAGGTTCCATTTTGGTTAGGAATCATTCTCTGGGATGAATAATGGTATTGGGATTTTGCGATATTTTCAAGAATATATAGGTGAAATATAAGTATGAAAAAAGAAATCTAGGTAATTTTTGAAGGAAAGAAGGGAATTGGCCCCATGATTGGGATTCTTAGCTTTCAATTATGTTCTGCACAGGTGTCTCAGATAAATTGATATACAGTGGCATAGGATCTTGTCTTTTGGATGATTGAATGTCGAAGAGAGCATCTGGTCCAAAAGGGATAGTTGGTGGATTAGGAAGATATTCGGTAGGTTTAGAATGAAGAGTGTGTATAGAATTTGGACCAAAAGATCTTTAGCAATAGGGTTTTGGGTAGAGACTGAAAGTAAATGTCAGCACATGTGAAGAGTCAGTCACAGTGATAAACTGGGGAAAAAATACAGGAAATCAGATATCAATAGAGACATTAGGAAATCAGGACAAGTATAAAGTGAGTGATAGGATTAGAAATTTTCAACAGGGTTGAAGTTGAATATGTAATTTCAGGAAGAAACAAATATGTAGTCACCAATAGGATTCACATTGAGAGCATTAGGCAACCTGGATATGGATTTTTTTTTTTTAATCCATGCTCACTTTCCATTTAGGATTTGGTACAATCATAAGTGTGACCTTGCTTTTTGTTTCCACAATATTACTGTGATTAATGTATATATAGATCAGATGAGATGAGTATTTCTTCCACCATTTCTGGGAGCAATATTTTGAAGACATATAATTTAGTATTGTGGGTACAAATAGGTATAGGCTGTGTTATACGAATATAGAGATAATGCATGAATAGACCATACTGTGAATAAATAATATAACTGGTTCAAAATTTAAATAATGGATTGAATTGATATCTGGATATATACTGGAAAACTTATATTGATATTCATACAATCATTCGTACCAGTTATACATCTAATGGTAATATTAGTGTTATGGTTTATCATGAAGTGTCTGTGAGTTTTGCTTCTAAAATGATTATGGAAATCAAAAATAATGTGCTTGGAAAGAAGTCTCATTAAAACAACAGTCACGAAACCTGGGGGAATACATATGTTCTGAAACAGGAAGTAATTGAAAGTGAAAAAAAATCCTATAAATTTGTGAATTTGTGAATGAAAAATGTATTCTATTATGTGCAAAAACTGAAGAAATATTAATGTACCAGTTTTGAATAAAAATGAACGTCAAAGTACATATCATGTCCCATAGGAATCTACTTGCATTGATGTCAAACTGAGTCATTTACTGTAGCAATATTAGGATTTGTATGCACCATTCACTGAAGTTAGCTTTCAGTACTAGGAAACAAATATATATTTCAGGTGGATTAATATTCCAGAGAATATTCTTATGAAAAGTTTAATAAAAATCCACATTCATTAACATCAATGAATTTAGGGAGTATATAATAAGACACATACATTTCATATTTTGAAAAATCTGGAGAGTTTATACATATATATATGCACACACACACACACACACACACACATATACATTAAAATGTAGCAATATAAATGCCAATCGAAATACATCATGAAATATATATCATCCACAAATCCAAAAATCTTCACTTTTCTGAACATCAATTTAAGTATAATGTTGTTCAACTAGGAAGCTCACCCATAGTTTGTTTTGTAAGTTCCAACAGCATTTAGGAGGAGTGATCTCTTCTCACAATTTGTATTTGCCAAGTCAGCAACCTCACAAGTATCTACGTGTGATACCAGGTAGGATTCTATATGTGCATATAAAAATACATGTGCTGAATAGGGTACAGAGAAATGGAGACAGGAATTCTCATATTTGTTAACTTTCAAAACACATGTAGAAGGGAGGGGCAGAGCCGCCAACCGCGCCTATAAGGTAGGCGGACCTGCGAGCCACCGGTAGAACAGGCCTAGCGGCCCGCAATCGTAAAAAACACATCGCCCTGGTTGGGGGTTGGGCAGAGCCGCTGCGCGCCTGCAAGGAATGCGGACATGCGACCCACAGGGAGAACAGGCCCAGAAACCCACGGAGTGGCAGAGACACCCCTTGCAACTTCTAGATAGGTGAACCTGTGACCCACCGGCAGAAGAGGCCCAGCTGCCTTCAGAGGGGCAGAGCCAGCCCCCGCGCCTGCGAAGTAGGCAGACCTGCGAACACCGACAGACCAGGCGCTAGGCCCCGCCACGGTGCTAGAAACATAACCAGGTTTGGGGAGGGGCTGAGCCACTGCCCATGCCTGGAAAGCAGGTGGACCTCTCACCCTCTGGCAGAACAGACCCAGCAACCTACCAGCCTGGTAGATATATCGCCGCGGTTTAGGGAGGGGCAGAGCTGCCACTCGCGCCTGCAATGTAGACAGCCCTGCAATCCACAGACAGAAGAGGCCCAGCGGCACGCGGAGGGGCAGAGCCGACACCTGCGCCTGCAAGGTAGGTGGACCTGTGACCCACTGGCTGAACAGGACCAGCGCCCGAAGAGGGGTAGAGCAACTGCCCGCTCCTGCAAGGTAGGCAGACAGGCTACCGACCGGCAGAACAGGTCCAGAGGGCTGCAGGTGTGGTAGGCACATTGCCCCAATTGGAGGAGGGGCAGAGCCACCGCCCACACCTGTGAGGGAGACTTTTCATGAATTCAATAGCAATATAAACATTTAGGGGTAAAATTCAATAACACAAAAGTTCCACCAAACAGAAAAAAACGCGAACAGTAGGAAAAGACAAGGAAAGAAAGGACCACAAGCAATGCAGTTCAATTCAACATTAGAAGAGGTAATATCTGCAGCAGATGGAATGTCAGATAAAGAATTTAGGATATACTTGCTTCCGATGATCTGAGTCAACAGGGAGACATTAGACAGCAAAATCAGACAATGAAAGATCACTTCAACAATAAATTACATAAACAAATCCAAGAAACAAAAGATCAACTATACAGGGAGATAGAGGTTATAAAAAAAAAAACAAACAGAAATCATAGAAATGCAGGAAGCAATAAACCAACTTAAAAACTCAATTGAGAATACTACCAGCAGAGTAGATCACGTAGAAGATAGAACATCAGACAATGAAGACAAAGTATTTCAACTTGAAAAGAACATAGACAGCTCAGCAAGACTGTTAAGAAACCATGAGCAGAAAATCCAAGAAATATGGGATAACATGAAGAGACCAAACTTAAGAGTAATTGGGATACAGGAAGGTATACAGGTGCAAAACAAAGGAATGAGCAATCTATTCAATGAAATAATATGAGAAACCTTCCCAGACATGAAGAATGAGACAGAATCCCAAATCATAGAAGCCTACAGGATGCCGAATGTGCAAAATCATAAGAGATAAAGACCTAGACATATTATAATGAAGATGCCAAACATACAGAATAAAGAGAGAATTTTAAAAGCTACAAGAGAAAGGAAGCAGATTACATTTAGGGGTAAACCAATCAGGATAACAGCTGATCATTCAACACAGACTCTGAAAGCTAGAAGATCCTGGAATAACATTTTTCAAACACTGAAAGAAATTGGGTTCCAACCAAGAATTGTGTATCCAGCGGATTTAAGCTTCAGGATGGAAGATAAAATTAAAACCTTCCATGATAAACAAAAGTTAAAAGAATTTGCAGCTAGAAAACCCTTTCTTCAAAAGATCCTTGGAAAAACATTATAGGAAGACGAAATGGAAAATAACAATGAAAACCAACAGTGGGAGGTAGTACAGTAAAGGGGGGAAAAATAATCAAAGAGGAAAAAAAAACATGGTTAGTAACATAAATAAACAAATATGGCTGGAATAACAACCCATATCTCAATAGTAACCCTAAATGTTAATGGCTTAAACTCACCAATTAAGAGACACAGGCTAGTAGAATGGATCACGAAAGAAGACCCAACAATTTTCTGCCTGCAGGAGACGCATTTGATAGGAAAAGAGAAACATAGACTGAAGTTGAAAGGTTGGGAGAAATCATATCACTCATATGGACTTCGGAAACAAGCAGGAGTGTCCATACTCAGATCAAATAAAATAGATGTCAAGCCAAAGTTAATCAAAAGGGATAAAGAGGGACACTACATACTGCTCAAGGGAACCATACACCAACAAGACATAACAATCATAAATATATATGCCCCAAACAATGGTTCAGCTATGTTCATCAAAAAAACTCTTCTCAAGTTCAAGAGTCTGATAGACCACAATACAATAATCATGGGAGACTTCAACACACCTCTCTCACTACTGGACAGATCTTCCAAACAAAAGTTGAATAAGGAAACTATTGAACTGAATAACACAATTAATAACATAGACTTAATAGACATATATAGAATATACCACCCAACATCAAGCAGTTACACTTTTTTCTCAGCAGCACATGGATACCTCTCAAAAATAGATCATATATTATGTCACATGGCAACTCTTAGACAATATAAAGGAGTATAGATAATACCAGGCGTCTTATCTGATCATAATGGAATGAAACTGAAAAATCAACAATAAAAGAAGGAAGGAAACTTCATGCATCACTTGGAGAATGAACAATACGTACTGAATTATCAATGGGTTATAGAAGACATCAAGGAGGAAAATAAAAAATTCTTAGAGATAAATGAAAAAGACAGACGGAACATATCAGAATCTATGGGACACATTGAAAGCAGTTCTAAGAGGAAAATTCATTGCTTGGAGTTCTTTCCTTAAAAAAAGAAAAAAAAAAAACAACAAATAAATGATCTCATAGTTCATTTCAAAATCCTAGAAAAAAAAGAGCAAAACAACAGCAAAAGAAGTAGAAGGCAAGAAATAATTAAAATCAGAGCTGAAATTAATAAAATCAAAACAAAAGAATCAATTGAAAAATTTGACAATACAAAAAGTTGAAAAATAAATAAAATTGACAGACTCTTAGCCATGTTAACAAAGAGAAGAAGAGAGAGAACTCAAATTACTATCATACTGGATGAAAATGGCAATATCACAACAGACACTTCTGAAATACAGAAGATAATCAGAAATTATTTTGAATCCTTATACACCAATAAATTAGAAGATAGTGAAGGCATTGATAAATTTCTTAAGTCATGTGATCTGCCCAGATTGAGTCAGGAGGATATAGACAACCTAAGCAGACCAATATTAATTGAGGAAATAGAAGAAACCATCCAATGACTACCAATTAAGAAAAGAACAGGACCGAATGGGTATACAGCAGAGTTTTTCAAAACCTTTAAAGAGGAACTAATACCAGTACTTTTCAAGATATTTCAGGAAATAGAAAAAGAGAGAGAACTTCCAAATTCATTTTAGGAGGCCAATATCACCCTGATTCATAAAACAGACAAAGACACTTCAAAGAAACAAATCTAGAGACCAATATCTCTAATGAACCTAGATGCAAAAATCCTCAATAAAATTCTGGCGAATCAGATACAAAAACATATTTTAAAAATTGTGCAACATGATCAAGTAGGATTCATCCCTGGGATACAAGGCTGGTTCAATATACGGAAATCAATAAATGTTATTCACCACATTAATAGACTTAAAAATAAGAACCATATGATCACCCCAATAGATGCAGAAAAAGTATTCAACAAAGTACAGCATCCCTTTATGTTCAAAACTCTAGAAAAACTAGGGATAACAGGAACATACCTCAATATTGTAAAAGCAATCTATGCTAAGCCTCAGGCTAGTATCATTCTGAATTGTGAAAAAATTGAAAGCACTCCCTCTAAAATCTGGAACAAGACAGGAATGCCTTCTCTCACGACTTCTGTTCAACATAGTTCTCGAAACACTGGCCAGAGAAATTAGACAAATGAAAGAAATTAAAGGCATAAAATTAGGACAAGAAGAACTTAAATTATCACTATTTGCAGATGACATGACTCTATACCAAGCAGACCCAAAAGGGTCTACAAAGAAACTATTAGAGTTAGTAAATGAATTCAGCAAAGTGGCATGATATAAAATCAACAATCATAAATCAAAGGCATTCCTGTATATCAGCAACAAATCCTCTGAAATGGAAATGAGGACTACCACTCCATTCAGAATATCCTCAAAATAAAAATAAAATACTTGGGAATCAACGTAACAAAAGATGTGAAAAACTTACACAATGAAAACTACAGAACCCTAAAGAGAGAAATAGAAGAAGATCTTACAAGATGGAAAAATATACCCTGTTCATGGATAGGCAGAATTAATATCATCAAAATGGCAATATTACCAAAAGTTCTCTATAGGTTTAATGCAATGCCAATCAAAATCCCAAGGGCATTTCTTGTAGAAATAGATAAAACAATTATGAAATTCACATGGAAAAATACAAAACCCAGTATATCAATGACAACTCTAAGCAGAAAGTTTGAATCAGGCGGTATAGCGATACAAGTCCTCAAATTATACTACAGAGCAATAGTAACAAAAAGAGCATGGTACTGGTACCAAAACAGGTGGGTGGACCAGTGGTACAGAATAGAGGACACAGAAATCAATCCACAAAATTACAGCTATCTTATATTTGATAAAGGAGCTAATAGCATGAAATGAAGGAAGGATAGCATCTTTAAAAAATGGTGCTGGAAAAACTGGAATTCCATATGTAACAAATGAAACTGAATCCCTTTCTCTCTCCATACACAAAAGTTAACTCAAAATGGATCAAGGAGCTTGATATCAAATCAGAGACACGGCATCTGATGGAAGAAAACTTTGGCTATGATCTACATACTGTGGGGTCGGGCTCCAAATTCCTCAATAGGACACCCATAGCATAAGAGTTAATAACTAGAATCTACAAACTGGACTTACTCAAACTAAATAGATTTTTCTCAGAAAAAGAAACAATAAGAGAGGTAAAAAGGGAGCCTACACCCTGGGAACAAATATTGACTCCTCACACTTCAGATAGAGCCCTAATATCCAGAGTTATACAAAGAAATCAAAAAAATTAACAATAAGAAAATGAATTACCCAATCAACAAATGGGCCAAGGACCTGAACAGACACTTCTCAGAGGAGGACATACAATCAATCAATAAGTACATCAAAAAATTCTCACCATCTCGAGCATTCACAGAAATGCAAATAAACCCACCCTAAGATACCATTTCACTGCAGTAAGCTTAGCAGCCATTATGAAGTCAAACGACAACAAGTTCTGGCGAGGATGTGGGGAAAAGGGTACACCTGTACATTGCTGGTGGGACTGCAAATTGGCGCAGCCAATTTGGAAAGCCGTATGGAGATTTCTTGGAAAGCTGGGAATGGAACCACCATTTGACCCAGCAATTCCCCTTCTCGGTCTAATCCCTATAGACCCAAAAAGAGCATGCTACAGGGACACTGATAAATCTATGTTCATAGCAGCACAATTCACAATAGGAAGACTGTGGAACCAACCTAGATGCCCTTCAATAGATGAATGGATTAAAAAAATGTGGCATTTATACACAATGGAGTATTACTCTGCATTAAAAAATGACAAAATCATACAATTTGCAGAGAAATGGATGGCATTAGAACGTATTATGCTACGTGAAGATAGCCAATCACTAAAAAACAAATGCCAAATGTTTTCTTTGATATAAGGAGAGTAACTGAGAACAGAGTTGGAAGGAAGAGCATGAGAAGATGATTAACATTAAACAGGGGTGAGTGGTGGGAGGGAAAAGGAAAGAGAAGCAAAATTGCATGGAAATGAAAGGAAACCCTCATGGTTATACAAAATTAAATACAAGATGAAGTGAGCGGAAAGGGGACGAAAACAAGGGGAAGAAATGAATTACAGCAGATGGGGTACATTGAGAGGATTGGAGGGGAGGGGATGGGAGATAGTAGAGGAAAGGAAAGGCAGCAGAATACAACAGACACTAGTATAGCAATATGCAAAAGAGTGGATGTGTAACTGATGGGATGCTGCAATCTGTATACGGGGAAAAATGGAAGTTCATAACCTACTTGAATCAAAGTGTGAAATATGACATGTCAAGAACTATGTAATGTTTTGAAGAACAAACAATAAATATCAAAGGAAAAAAACACATGGAGAACTATTTCAATTAAAAATTGACTAGCTTTATAACACCTACACTTTATCATGCAAAAGGCAAGTCCGACTATACACCATGCCTCTTCAGAACTGCTTGTTTTTCTATTCGGTTTGGGTCATTTTTCTCCATCATATTAGGATTAGAAGTCAGAGTTTTGTAGGGTACGTGTTAGTGTCAGGGATTCAGTTTTTGGAATGGAAAATTGGAAAATGAATCCAATGTGTATACAAATATGTGCTACACAAAAATCTTCCCACTTTCATCCAGAACAATGCCTTGATGTTACCATCTCCCCAAATAAGAAACAATTAGAGGAGAAGAGTTAGAAAATCTGTAAATACATATCTGGAATGGAAAATATTTAGGAGGTCACAAACTTGGAGGTGGTAGAGGAGTATCCCAAAGTAAGGTACAGGGTAAACACTCCACAAATATGGAGGTGTGCTGGCCTAAAGACTTCTAGAGAAACTTCCTCTGAGGATGGGCACTTGAAATATATGTTGTTGTCAGTAGCTTTAGCTTCCTTTGTAGTGAGATCATCAAAGCTGGGTCTGCATCTATGTGACCTGGAGGACATTCTTTCTTGCTTTCCAAAGCACATGAGGCAGCAGTGCTGAATTCTCTCTTTGTATGTAAACTGTGGCCACTGGGGTCTAAGTGTCTCCCCGTGTGGACTGTGAAGCCTTTTGTTCATCCTCCACTTTTCGTGGTGTTTCCTGCTGCAGCACTGGGAGTTTGGTATTTGCCTCACGAAATACAAGGGGTTCAACTGGAACACAGTGCTGGAGGGAGTTTTGTCACTTGTGGTTTTTCAGGGTCTACAAGAGAATGCACCAACCAGGCTTCATTCCCACATAGCTTGCCCCCTTGTCTATAGCAACCTGATTCTGCACATTGCCCTGAAAACTATCAATTTAACAAGACACCTTTACATATAAGGGTCTGGTCACTGCACCATGTCAGTGACAAGCCATTTGGAAATCAATGGCAAATCCACATGGCGCAACCACAGATGATTCATCACACACCTGCACACCACAGCTCAGGGCTCACTACTCAGGAGGGTCCAACTTAATAGCATCTCTGTTCTACACCATTGTCATAAATCCCAGTCAATCAAGGCACTGTCTGGTACACTCATGATCAGTAAAAGTGCATCCAAATGTTCTCCAATACCATCTGGTCATGGGAATTTCAAAAATTTCTTGGTATTTATCTAGCCTCTTGGTAAATCCAAACAAGTGAGCCCACTTGGACTGGGACTGGGACTGGCTCTGGGTGCCTGGCTTCTTGGATCACAAACTTCAGAGATTTCCATCACCAAGGAAGTGAGGTGAGGTCACTTCCTTCAGAAAATGAATGAGGCCACTGTCTTGGCCACCACTTTGTCGTAACAGTTGCTTCCTAGTGTCTCAGGAAAAGGAGGCAGCCTCTATTTCCTGTGACACTTTCACAAGTTAGAATGGTATAGAAACATAGGCACCTGGGAACAGCTCTCCACACATGCCTGGTTTCATACATCATCCCTACATTAAGAAGAGATAGGCTGATTGAGACACATCCTTTCATCCTGATCGGGTGGTTTGCAAAGGAAGATGACTTTTGCTGTTTCAGGTCCTTCATAGCTGCCTACGTCTTCTCCAGGGATCATTTCTGCATGGATTTTGAGGTACTCAGTAGGTGAAAGATCTCCTAACTTCCTGTATTGTAATACTAACTTTGTCCCTGCTCTTCTGTAAAGTGAGATTGAGTGAACAATCTCAGTTTACAGAATGGTTAGGGTTAATAGCATGTTCGATTTGGGTTATGAATCATTTTGCTGGATGAATACTGATATTGGGAACCTGCGATATTTATAAGAATATGGAGGTGAAATATAAGTATGAAAACAGAAATCTAGGTAATATTTGAAGCCCAGAAGGACTTTGGGCCCTTGATTGGGATACATAGCTTAAATATTGTTCTGTGTGACCTTTGCATTTTGTGTCCAGAATATTACTGTGATAATATGTACATGTAGCTAAGGTGACATGAGTATTTCTTCCACCATTTCTGTGAGCAATATTTTGAAAACTTATAAATTAGTACTGGGGATACTAATAGGTTTACCCTGTTTTGATGAATATAGAGATGATGCATTAATAGACCCTACTGTGAATAAATTATATAACTGGTTCCAAATTTAAATAATGGATTGTATTGATATCTGAAAATATATAGGAAATCTTATATTGATATACATACATTCATTCCAACCAGTTATATATCTAATGGTAATGTTAGGGTTATCATTTATCTTGAATAGTGTGTGAGTTTTGCTTCAAAAATGATTATGGAATCGAAAATAATATGTTTAGAAAGAAGTTTAGTAAAAAGACCAGTCAAGAAACATGGAGGAATATATGTCTTCCAAAGGAGGAAGTGATTGAAAGTGAACCAAATGTTTATAAATTTGTGAACTTGTGAATGAATGGATATATCTAATGATGTCCATAAACTGAAGAAATAATTACGTACCAGGTTTGAATAAAAATGAACTTTAACAAACACAATAGAAACATTAGGAATTCTGGAAAAGTATAGTTCGCAGTGAAAGGTTAATAAAATAAGTACTTGTCACTTCCTGTTTTTCTGTATGCTTAACAAAACACTGTTGAAATCTTGAGAACTTTTTGATAGTCTTAGTCCCAGAATGTGCTGTCCAAAACTGCCAAACTGCAGAATGTACTCCCTCAACCGGTTGCACACAAACCGCTCACTCGCCCGGACCCATCAATAAACTTCCCCCCCTGCCCTCTCCTAGGAAAATATATAAGCTCTGCTTAAGCTGTTCTCAAGGCTCTCTGCTCTATTCAAGTGAGCTCTGAGCCCCAGCATGCTGGACCCCCAAGAAACCCTTTGCTTTGCATGAGACAGTCTCTTGGTGGTCTCTTCACCCAATTGTCACCGGACCTTTACATATGGAGGTTCCACCGAGATCCGGCAGCCGTGGACAAGCGACCCCAACGAACTCCTCTCGGGGTAAGTAAGGTGCCTCTTTCTGGTTTCAGGTTTCAGGTCAGGGCTTGGCAAAATGGATGTCGATGAAGAGCGTGAGCTCTCTCCAGTGGTGGCTGGCAGTCATGTCACAGAGCCACAGGCCAAGTCCCTGGGGGACGTCATAGAGGACTCAGAAAATCGAGGAACAATAGTCTCCATGACTCAGTGATATTTTGTTTCAGATTCGGTATTGCCAACCCATCGGGTTTTGCCAACTACTCAGTCCTGGTCTCAGTGTTGGACTTCCATATCCTGTCTTTATTGTCTTGTCTTGTCTGTGTCATGTGTTGTTGCTTTTACTGTTTGTGTATCTTTCATTATGGGACAGAGCACTTCAATGCCTCTGTCTCTGACCCTTGTTCACTGCAACAAAGTTTGCTTAAGGGATCAGAATCTTTCTTTTTCAGTAAAATGCTGGACCTGGCAGACTCTCTGTGCCTCAGAATGGCTCACCTTTGGATTTGGATGGACCCTAGAAGGATCTTTCTACTTCCGACTAATTTAAAAAGTTAGAGATATTGTCTTTCAGCCAGAGCCACATAGATTCCTGTGAAGACAGATGGACACTGCCTACCAACCCGGTGACGAGGGGAATCAACATCAAAATCAAGAAAGAGACTTTTTCTACATTAGATGACATCAGGTGTCATCCCTGGAACCCTGCTGGAAGGGACCATAGCAGGTGCTACTTATAACACCTACAGCAGTAAAGGTAGACAGAATCACTTCCTGGATCCATACCTCTCATCTCAAGCCTGTGCCCTGTCCAGACTCTGACTGGAAACTGTAAAAGACTGGTAACCCTTTCAAATTGTGTATTTGCCATGTGGATAAGGCAATAGACTCTCCCCTTGACCACCAGTAGTCCTAACCCTCATCAGCCCATTCAGCAGCAATGGCTGATCACAAATCTTACTGGACAAGAAGTATGGTCTATCTCGCATACAGCCCACTTAGGGACATGGTCGCCATCTCTCCACAGAAACATTTGTCAGCTGGCTATAGGTTTTTTCCATTGGGATATCCCTGATGAAGTGGATCCCACTAAAATTCCATTAAATCCCTTCTCTACCATAGATAATGGAAACAAATATTATGGATGTAGGGACACGCGAGCCAGATGCAGGTTGGCTAGCCTAGATTACTATGTTTGCCCTGCGGACTATCAAAGCCACAAACAGTCAAGGCTGTGTTGGGGGAAAGCCGGCTTCTTCTGTAAGTCATGAGGATGTGAGCATACAGGGACTGCTTGATGGAACCCAAACTCCTCATCAAATTCTGTACACAACATTGGCCATATTACCAATTAGATAACCAAAATTGATGGCCCCCAGAGGGGTCTCTGGATCCTCAAATTCTGCGTGACCTTTTTAACTTCTGCAAGTGCTGAAAAGGGTAAAAGGAGATTCCCCTATGTGGAGGCCTTTTCCCTCCTTTGCTCACATCCTGAACTATGCTTTTCCAATAGATCCTCACCCTCAGCCTTCTGCTCCAGACTCTCTGCTCTTACTCTCACCTATGCAACCTTATTTCTCCCCTCCAATTACTAGATCAAAAACCCAAACCTCCGCCTGTTCTAAGACCTTTGCCCCCTTCTTGAGGTAGCAGGTACTGAGGTACACCTCAACCAACTCATTCCTCTCTTCTCCTGTCATTGCCCGCACTGGGTCCCACCAGGTCCTCTTACTACCTAACACAAAGCCCAAACCAGCTGAGAAGAGCCCTCACACCCTTATCCAAGATGCAATGTAAATGGCCTTTAAAGTTGCTTTTTCATCAATGAAAACATGTTATTAAGTATTTAAAGTCCCTCAAATGCTTTTTGGGATACTAACTCCCATCTTACCCTCTGCTGTACCTGTTGTACTGCTCAAGATTTGTTCCTAGAAAAATCCAAAACCCCTTTTCCATTATTCTTTTACATTTCTCCTACCTCATTCTCAGATCCACGGAACTGCTCACAGCCATGCCTTCCCCGTCTTCCCCCTCTGTACCAGGCCCACAGAAAAGTCTTAACTGACCTTCTCCAGAAATCTCCAACATAGCTGAATTTAGGAATTTCAGCAAAAGAGTCCCAATAAAAGATTTCTAAGTAGATAAAATTCCACTTTTCGTGTTGCCCTATTCTACTTGGCCAATGGCTAAAAATATCTGCAATCCTATGCTAGACACCCCCATACTAATTTTTCACAAAATATGTGAACAAGGCCTTGGCCTTGAGCTGAGGCTTCACATAGATGGCTACATTTGTAAGATAAAGAAGTTACCAACTGGGCTCCATGTTAACAGTTGGCAGGGGGAATAATAAAGGGAATATAAAGCTCTCCCTCACCCAGGTGTCCTTGGAAGGTTAACTTTCCCAGAACAGAGGAAAAAAAAAAGAAGACAAACGGCTTCTTGTGAACTTCTTAAGACTGTGAACTTCTGAGCCCCTTCCCTTATATGTTGGGTACAAAATTCTGAAACTACCTAAACTTGGGATTCCGGGGATTTAATTGATTACAACAGAAGTAATGCCCTCTGAATATGGTTGCAAACAAATAGGACTGTTTTCCTGTCTTTGGTACTATCTTAGGTGCCTTGCCTTGTCCATCCCTACAACAGTATAATTCTATATACTTAAAACATTGTTTATGTTTTCATGAAGTGGTCAAAAGATGTGATTAATTGTGTAGTTGTGCAAATGTTTCCCAGAGTGCTCTATCATGACACAGGTTCATTTGAAGATCAAATAGGGGGGCATAAAACCTGGTTCCACTGGGAACATATATCCCTCACTTTCGCCATCCTATTAGGAATACATGTTGCTGCAGGGGTGGGCACAAGAACCACTGCCTTGGTCCATGGGACAAAACAAATGACCCAAATAGAAGTAGCAATAGGCCAAAACTTAAAGATATTAGAAACCTCCATCACAGCATTGCAGGAATCTTTAACCTATCTCTCTGAAGTTGTTTTACAGAACAGTCGAGGATTGGAATTTCTCTTCATGAGAGAAGAGGGCCTTTGTTTTGCATTGATGGAAGAATGTTGTTTTTATGCCAACCATACTGGAGTTGTAAAAAAATCTATGAGTAAATTAAAATGACGACTTGAAGAGCGTCAACGAGAGAGAGAGGCCCAAAAAGGGTGGTTTGAATCTTGGTTCACAAAGTCCCCCTGGTTAACTATGCATTTATCAACCCTGGCGGGTCCAATAATAATCCTCACATTATTGCTAACTATAAAACCCTGCTTGCTCAACCATGTAATTTATTTTCTCCAGGCTCAAATTGGACAAGTTAAACTAATGGTAATACCCCACTAGCAGACATGGAATGTGACACCACCCAATGATCATATTTATGATTAAAAGTAGCCAGAAAAAGAAGTGTCGAATGAAATGTTAATAAAATATGTAGTTGTCACTTCCTGTTTTTCTGTACACTTAACAAAACACTGTTGAAATCTTGAGAAATTTTTGCCAATCTTGTTCCCAGAATGTGCTGTCCACAACTGCCAAACTGCAGAATGTACTCCCCCACCAGGTTGCATGCAAACTGAACACTCGCCCTGACACATCAATTAACTTCCCTCCCTGCACTCGCAAGGAAAAGTTTATAACATCTGCTTAAGCTGTTCTCAGGGCTCTCTACTCTTTTCAAGTGAACTCTGAGCCCCAGCATGCTGGACCCCCAATAAACCCTTTGCTGTTACATGAGATAGACACTTGGTGGTCTCTTCTTCCGACGCTCGCCCGGCCGTTACTTGGATGATTGAATGTAGAATAGAACATCCAGTCAAAAAGGGATAGTCGGTAGGATTAGGAATATAGTCCGTAGGTTTAGGAAGAAGAGTGAGTATAGGATTTGGACCAAAAGTTCTTTAGCAATAGGGTTTCGGTTAGAGAGTGAATGTAAATGTCAGCACATGTGAAGAATGAGTCACAATGATGAAATGCGGAAAATATGTAGGAAAGCAGATATCAATAGAGACATTAGGAAATCAGGCAAAGTACAAAGTGAGTGATAGGATTAGACATTATCAAAAGGGTTGAGTTTCAATATATAATCTTAGGAAGAAACAAATATGTAGTCACCAATAAGATTGACATTTGAGAGCATTAGGCAACCTGGACATGGATGATTTAAGTAATCCATGTTCACTTTCCATTTAGGATTTTGGGAGAATCCTAAGTGTGACCTTTGCATTTTGTGTCCAGAATACTACTGTGATAAAATGTATGTATAAATCAGTTGACATGAGTATTTCTTCCACCATTTCTGGGAGCAATATTTTGAAGATATACAAATTATTATTGGGCGTACACAGAGGTGTACCCTGTGTCTATGAATATAGAAGTAATGCATGAATTGACAATACTGTGAATAAATAATATAACTGATTCCACTTTAAATAATGGATTGATAGAATTGATATTTAAAAATATATAAGAAATCTTATATTTATATAGAATCATTCATTCCAATGAGTTATACATCTAATGGTAATATTAGGGTTATATTTTATCATGAAAGGTGTGTGAGTTCTGCTTCAAAAGTGAGTATGGAAATGGAAAATAATGTGTTTGGAAAGAAGTCTCATGAAAAGACCAGTCAAGAAACATAGAGGAATGCATGTGTTCTGAAGTAGGAAGTAATTGAAAGTGACAAAAATGCAAATAATTTTGCTAACTTGTGGGTGAAATATAAGTATGGAAAAAGAAATCTAGGTATGATTTGAAGCCCAGAAGGGCATTTGCCCCTTGAGTGGTTTAATTAGCTTTGACTTATGTACTGCACATATGTCTCAGATAAAGCGATATACAATGGAACAGGAATTTGCACCTTGGATGATTGAATAATGAAGAGAACATCCAGTCAAAAAGGATTTGTCGCTAGGATTAGGAAGATAGTCGGTAGGTTTAGGAAGAAGATTGAGTATAGGATTTGGACCAAAAGTTCTTTAGCAATAGGGTGTCGGGTAGAGATTGAATATATATGTCAGCACATGTGAAAAGTCAGTCACAATGATGAACTGGGGAAAATAGTAGGAAAGCAGATATCAATAGAGATTAAGAAATCAGGCAAATTATAAAATGAGTCATAGGTTTAGACATTCTCAACAGGGTTGAGATTGAAAATGTAATCTTCAGAAGAAACACATATGTAGTCTCCAATATGATTGACATTTGACAGCATTAGGCAACCTGGACATGGATTAGTTTAGTAATCCATGTTCACTTTCCATTTAGGCTTTTGGGAGAATCCTAAGTGTGACCTTTGCATTTTGTGTCCAGAATACTACTGTGATAAAATATATGTATAAATCAGTTGACATGAGTATTTCTTCCACCATTTCTGGGAGCAATATTTTGAAGATATACAAATTATTATTGGGCGTACACAGAGGTGTACCCTGTGTCTATCAATATAGAGATAATGCATGAATAGACCATACTGTGAATAAATAATATTACTGGTTCCACTTTACATAATGGATTAAATTGATATCTGAAAGTATACAAGAAATCTTATATTGAAATACAATCATTCATTCCAACCAGTTTTATATCTAATGATAATATTAGGGTTATGGTTTATCATGACGGTTGTGTGAGTTTTGCTTCAAAATTGATAATGGAAATTGAAAATAATGTGTTTATAAAGAAGTCTCTTAAAAAGAGCAGTCAAGAAACATGGAGTAATCCATGTGTTCTGAAGGAGGAAGTGATGGAAAGTAAAACAAATGCGTATAAATTTGCTAAATTGTGGATGAAATATACATCCTATCATGTGCATAAACTGGAGAAATAGTAATGTACCAGTTTTGAATGAAAATGAACGTCAAAATACACATTATATCCCATAGGAATCTTCATGCATTGATGTTAAACTGGGTCAGTTACTGTAGAAATATTTGATTTTTTTTGGTGTCATAATACACTTTATTTTAGCACTAGCATGCCACAGAATGTAGAGGAAAGAGCAATAGATTTTCAGTTATAGCACTAATAATCTAACATTTAATGACTATTTTGGGGAGTCTAGAAATTGCATAAGGCTATGTAACATAATTGTTTTTTATTTAACATTCATAAAAACTTGGAATTTTGGTAATATTTCTCCTTTTTCATTTTTTATTTTTTCAGTTGTTCATAGACCTTCATTTTATTTATTTGTATGTGGTGATGAGAATATAACCTAGTGCCTCACACATGCTAGACAAGCATGTTAACACTGAGCCAGAAACCCAGCTCCTCCACTTTATCTTATCATCAAACACTCCTCACCCTCTTCATTACTCACTTTCTTAATCGTTTTCCCCCTTCTCTCTATTCTTTTTCACTTTCCCTCCTTATGTATTTTTCTCTCATGTCATTACAAACACTAGAATGCTATGAAATTTACATTTAAAACTGATTTTATAGTCATTCTTTTTTCTTGAGAAAATTTAAAAATTATAATCACCTGATAGATATATTACAATTCATTTATTATACATATGCATCTATATTCATTCACATGTATTACATATATATATATACATATATATTTAAAATTACTTTGATTAGCCTGTTAGAAATAATATATACCAAGTCTTTCTTAATTTTCAAGTCTTCCAGAATTAACATCTTACAGTGAAAATCAAATAAACATGTTTAAGTTAACAGGTATCATTCTTATTTATGAATACTGATAATTTAAGGTTTTATATCACATTAAGTTGTAATATGGCATATTAACTCTTATGAATTAGAGAAATTTTTTTTTGAACAACCTATTATTTAAGGACCACATGCACTGACATTTCAAATGGCCTTCTTGTGATTTCAATTTCTATCAATTGTGTGTTAATTAAAAAATACTTATTTTAGTAATTTTCATATTCATAATTGATATAAAGTCAATTGTTTAATCCTTTTTGTAAGTAGTTACTTATTACAGTAGGGGCAGTATTAATAATTCTAAATCTTTATAAGAAAAATGGTACAAAGATATTTTCAGGCAAAATTAAGAATAATTGCGATCTCTAAATGTTTGATTACTGATACATATAATACAGAGCTTTTGATGAGTCTCTTTCCCAGTAAAACATAAAATGCAAAGATACAGTCGGGTATGTATGTCCAAATAAAGATAAGAAAAAATACACATTATCAGTTAGAAACTATTAAATAAAAGATGAAAAGAACAATCCAACACATTGTACCAACTTGTCAGTTGAGTTAGTATTCTGGAAGAATAGCCTAAGACTAGAACTGGTCCATGACAAAATATTCACTAAAAAATGAAATATGAAAAATATAGGAAATACTATGAATTTTTCAGGAGGGTAGGTGGATTAACCTTTAATCTCAATTATGTGCATTTTTAAAACCAGTTTTCTGGTACAATAAATTTGTGATAGATACAACTAAACAAAACAAAGTTTCTGCTTAGCAAAATGAATGCATCTCAACACTTTTTTAGCTGATATCTTCCCACTCAATTTTAAACCTTTATTTATTTATTTTTTATTGGTTGTTCAAAACATTACAAAGCTCATGGTATATCATCTTTCATACATTTGACTCAATTGTATGTAATTTTCCCCAAATACGAGTTGCAGAATCACAATGGTTACACATTCATATTTTTACAAAATGTCATATAAGTGACTGTTGTATTGTGCTACATTTCCTATCCCCTACTATCTTCCCTCCCCTCCCTTCCCATCTTCCCTCTCTACCTCATCTGCTGTTTTTCACTTCTCTCCCTATTCCACCCCCCTTTCCCCTCACTACCTCTTATATGTAATTTTGTGTAACATTGAGGGTCTCCTACCATTTCCATATGGTTTCCATTCTCTCTCCCTTTTGCTTTCCTCTCTTGTCTTTGATTAATGTTAATCTTTTCCTCAAGTTCTTTCTCCCTGTTCTATTCTTAGTTGCTCTCTTTATATCAAAGAAGACATTTGACTTTTGTTTTTTTAAAGAGTAGCTACCTTCTCTTAGCATAATCTGCTCTAATGCCATCCATTTCCCTACAAATTCTATGATTTTGTCATTTTTTAGTGCTGCATAATACTCCATTGTGTATAGATGCCACATTTTTTTTATCCATTCATATATTGAAGGGCATCTAGTTTGTTTCCACAGTCTACCTATTTTGAATTGTGCCACTATAATCATTGATGTGGCAGTATCCCTATAGTACGCTCTTTTAAGATCCTCAGGGAATATTCTGAGAAGGGCAAAAGCTGGTTCAAAGGGTGGATCCATTCCCAGTTTTCCCAGGAATCTCCATTCTGCTTTCAAAGTTTGCTTCACCAATTTGCAGTCCCACCAGCAGTGTACAAGTGTACCCTTTTTTCCACATCCTCGTCAACACTTGTTGTTCTGTGACTTCATAATAGCTGCAAATCTTACTGGAGTGAGATGGTATCTTAGGGTGGTTTTGATTTTCATTTCTCTGACTGCTAGAGATGGTGAGCATTTTTTCATGTACTTGTTGATGGATTGTATGTCTTCCTCTGTGAAGTGTCTGTTCAGTTCCTTGTCCCATTTGTTGATTACATTATTTGTTATCTTATTGTTTAATTTTTTGAGTTCTTTGTATATTCTGGATATTAGGGCTCTATCTGAAGTGTGAGGGGTAAAAATTTGTTCCCAGGATGTAGGCTCTCTATTTACCTCTCTTATTGTTTCTCTTGCTGAGAAAAAACTTTATAGTTTAAGTAAGTCCAATTTGTTTATTCTTGTTATTAACTCTTGGGCTATGGGAGTCTTATTATGGAATTTGGAGCCCGACCCCACAGTATGAAGATCGTAACCAACTTTTTTTCTATCAGACACAGTGTCTCTGATTTTATATCTAGCTTCTTGAAAAATTTTGAGTTAACCTTTGTGCATGGCAAGAGAAAGAAATTCAGTTTCATTTATTTGCATATGGATTTCCAATTTTCCCAGCACCTTTTGTTGAAGATGCTATTCTTTCTCCATTGCATGCTTTTAACCCCTTTATCAAATATAAGAAAGTTGTAATTTTGTGGATTGGTTTCTGTGTCCTCTATTCTGTACCATTGGTCCACCTGCCTGTTTTGGTACCAGTACCACACTGTGTTTGGTACTATTGCTTTGTAGTACAGTTTGAACTCTGATATCGCTATAACTCCAGATTCACACTTACTGCTTAGAGTTGCTTTCGCTATTCTGGGTCTTTTGTTTTTCCATAAGAATTTCATGATTGCTTTATCTTTTTCTACAAGAAATGCTGTTGGGATTTTGACTGGCATCACTTTAAACCTGTAGAGAACTTTGGGTAATATTGCCATTTTGATAATGTTATTTCTGCCTATCCATGTACAGGGTTCATTTTTCCATCTTCTAAGATCTTCTTTTATCTCTCTCTTTAGAGTTCTGTAGTTTTCATTATATAAATCTTTCACCTCTTTTGTTAGGTTGATTCCCAAGTATTTTATTTTATTTGAGGATATTGTGAATGGAGTGGTTTTCCTCATTTCCATTTCAGAAGTTTTGTTGCTGATATACAAAAATGCCTTTGATTTATGTGTGTTGATTTTATATCCTGCCACTTTGATGAATTCATTTATTTACTCAAGCCGTTTCTTTGTAGACCCTTTTGGGTCTGTTAAATATATTATCATGTCATCTACAAATAGCGATAATTTAAATTCTTCCTTTCCTATTTTTATGCCTTTATTTTCTTTTGTCTGTCTAATTGCTCTGGCTAGTATTTCTAGAACTTAATTGAATAGAAGTGGTGATAGAGGGCATCCCTGTCTTGTTCCAGATTTTAGAGGGAATTTCTTCAGCTTTTCTCTATTTAGGATGAAGCTAGCCTGATTTTTAGCATATATAGCTTTTACCATGTTGAGGTAAGTTCCTTTTATCCCTAGTTTTTATAGTGTTTTGAACATAAAGGGATGCTGTAGTTTGTCGAATGCTTTTCCTGCATCAATGGAGATGATCATATGGTTCTTGTCTTTAAGTCTATTGATGTGGTGGATTACATTTATTGATTTCCATATATTGAACCAGCCTTGCATCGCAGGGATGAATCCTACTTGATCATGAAGCACAATTTTTTTGATATGCTTCTGTATTCGATTCGCCAGGATTTTATTGAGAATTTTTGCATCCAAGTTCATTTGAGATATTGTTCTGTAGTTTTCTTTCTTTAAAGTGTCTTTGTCTGGTTTCGGGATCAGGGTGATGTTGGCCTCATAGAATGAATTTGGAAGACCTCTTTCCTTTTGTTTTTCTTGAAATAGCTTGAATAATATTGGTATTAGTTCTTCTTTGAAGGTTTTGTAGAACTCCACTGTATACCCATCGAGTCCAGGGTTTTTTTTGGTTGGCAGTCCTTTGCTGGTTCTTCTATTTCTTCCTTTGTTATTGGTCTGTTTAAATTGTGTGTGTCTTCCTGACTCAATCTGGGCAGATCGTATGACTTAAGAAATTTATAATTACCTTCACTATCTTCAATTTTATTGGAATATAGTGTTTCACAATACTTTCTAACTATCTTCTTTATTTCTGTAGTGTCTGTTGTGATATTGCCTTTTTCATCCCGTATTTTAGTAATATGAGTTCTCTCTCTTCTTCTGTTCATTAGTATGGCTAAGGGCCTGTCGATCTTATTTATTTTTTCAAAAAAAAAACTTTTAGTTTTATCATTTTTTTCAATGTTTTTCTTTGTTTCAATTTTGTTGATTTCTTCTCTAAATTTGATTATTTCTTGTCTTCTACTACATTTGCTGTTGTTTTGCTCTTCCTTTTCTAGGTTTTTGAGGTGTAGCATGAGTTCATTTATTTGCTGGTTTTTCTTTTTTTGAGGAAAGAAGTCCAATAAATGAATTTCCCTCTTAAAACTGCTTTCACTGTGTCCCATAGATTCCGGTACATTGTGTCTGTATTGTCATTTGTCTCTAAGAATTTTTTTATCTCCTCCTTTATGTCTTCTGTTACCTATTGATCATTCAGTAGCATGTTGTTCATTTTCCATGTGATGCAGGATTTTTCCTTCCTTCTTTTATCATTGATTTCCCATTTCATTCCATTATGATCAGATATGGTGCATGGTATTATTTCCATGCCTTTATATTTACTAAGAATTGCCCTATGGCATAATATATGGTCTATCTTTGAGAAGGATCAATGTGCTGCTACTGAGAAGAACGTGTATCCACTTGATGATGGTTGATATATTCTATATATGTCTGTTAAGTCTAGGTTATCGATTGTGCTGTTGAGTTCTATAGTTTCTTTATTCAGTTTCTCTCTAGAGGATCTGTCCAATGCCAAGAGTGGTGTGTTGAATTCACCCATAATTATTGTGTTGTAGTCTATGTGACTCTTGAACTTGAGGGGAGTTTGTTTTATGAACGTTGCAATTCCATTGCTTGGTGCATACAAATTGATAATTGTTAGTCTTGTTGGTGGATGGTTCCTTCTAAAAGAATATAGTGTTCTTCTTTATCCCTTTGATTTACTTAGGTTTGAAGTTGATTTTATTCCATATGAGTATGGCCACTCCTTCTTGTTTCCGAGGGCCATGTGAGTGGTATGATTTTTCCCAAACTTTTACCTTAAGCCTGTGTATGTCTTTTCCTATAATATGGGTCTCCTGAAGACAACATATTGTTGGATTTTTTTTTTCCACGTTACTAGCCCATGTCTCTTGATTGGTGAGTTTTGGCCATTAACATTTAAGGTTACAATTGAAATATGATTTGTACTTCCAGTCATGTTTATTTATTTATTATATTTTAGTTTGGCTAGTTTTTACTTTTTTGGTTATTTTCCTCCCCCTTTACTGAAATACCTCCTGCTGTTAGTTTTGGGCACTATTTTTCAATTCTTCTTCTTGTAGTATTTTGCTCAAAATGCTTTGCAGTGCTGGTTTTCTGGCTGCATATTCTTTTAGCTTTTGTTTATCATGAAAGACTTTAATTTCATTTTCAAATGTGAAGCTTAATTTTGCTGGGTACAGTGTTCTTGGTTGGAATCCATTGTTTTTCAGCATTTGAAATACATTGTTCTAGGATCTTCTCTCTTTCAAAGTCTGTGATGAAAAATCAGTCGTTAACCTAATTGGTTTACCCCTGAATGTAATCTGCCTCCTTTCTCTTATAAGCATTTAATATTGTCTCCTTGTTCTGTATGTTGGCTATCTTCATAATTATATGTCTTGGATTTGGTCTACTATGTTTTTGAATGTTTGGGGTCCTGTAGGCTTCCAGGATTTGGCAATCCAATCCATCTTTCATCTCTGGGATGTTTTCTAGAATTATTTCATTTAATATGTTGTCCATTCCTTTGGTTTGAATCTCTATGCCTTCTTCTATCCTGATGACTCTCAAGTTTTTTTTTTTTGACATCCCTTATCTCTTGAATAGATTTAAGAATCTTTTCTGTGTTGACTATATTCTTTTCAAGTTGATAAACTTTGTCTTCATTTTCTGATTTTCTGACTTCTACTTGATCTACTCTATTTGTAATATTCTTGTTTGAGTTTTTAATTTGGTTTATAGTTTCCTGCATTTCTAGAATTACTGTTTGAATTTTTTTAAGATCTCTATTTTTTGGTAAAGCTCATTTTTTGCCATTTGAATTTGTTTGTTTAATTCATTTTCAAAATATACTTTTATTCCTTGGACTTTCTGCCTCATGTCTTCTCTAATATTTCTTTCCATCTGAGTTAAGTATGCCTTGATTTCTTTCCCTATCCCTGTTTCTGGTGCTTCTAGGTCCTCCTGTAGAATTAAGTTGTCCTGCATTGTTTGTACTCCTTTTATTCCATTGTTTTTTCATGATGTTCACGTTACTTTCCGGCTCTATTTGATTGCTGTGTTTCTGCTTTATTCTAGAGATTTGTTTTGGTGTTGTATGTCTCTGTTGTCTCTCCTTTGTGTTGGTAGACTATGCATGCTAAAGTGGATTCCGCTTGGAAGAAATTCCGAAGGCCGACCTCCAGTGACGTCACCTCTCTGTTTTGGCAGGCCCAAGGCTCCTTGCTGAGGTGTCTGTATAGGGGGGTGGGACTGTACTGTCACTTGTTGGTTTCAGCTCCGGGTCACTGGCGGGCAGGCGGTCTCCAGCTGCCCAGTCACTTGTGCAGCAGGTGGGCTGTCACTGGCGGGCGGGCGATCTCTAGCCACCCAGTGGTGCGGTCGGTCGCTGGCGGCAGGGCGTTCCCAAGCCGCCTAGTCACGCGGGCAGCGGGTGGACTGTCGCCTGTGGGCCTGCAGTCTCCCGCTGCCCAGTCACAAGGGCCTGGCCTCTAGTCCTCTGGTTTCTCCTGCTAGTCCTGGTTTTTCCTGCAAGACCAGATTTCCCCTGAGTGATGGCTCTCGGCAGTTCAAACTGTACTCTGGGCCTGCCGTTTGTTGGTTGTGGAGGGTGTCTATTGGGAAGCCAGACACTCTATTGTTTTGATTTTTTCCACTTGCCCCTCCCCCAGCACTGGTTAGACAGGTTTTATTTTCACAGTTGATGAGTGGGGGAGTTGAAGGTCAGTTGCCTCTTGTTTTCCCCCATCTTTATGCAGGCTCGCTCTGATAATCTCTCCCCCGGAAATCCTAGGAGAGATTTTATGCGAATTCCCCGATATATGGGAGATGAGCTGAATAACACACTCCTGTTTTATTGTTGTAATCTGTAGGAGAGTGGCTGTGGTTACTTCAGCTCTCCAAGATGATGGCCATTGGTTTCCTTGGAAGAGTTTCCATTGTGGGAGATAGAACTGTACCGCTTCCTTCACTGTCTGAAATCCTGAACTCAGCTCAGGGCTCAGTGGGGGCTCTACCGGCAGGATTCCACAGAATCCTCATCAACGTTTCTCCCTGCTTATTGGACCCATCTCGGTGGTGCCGCACCGTCTTTAGCCACTGGGTGGGCCGCGCGGATCAGTCAAATGGGATCTCGGGTCGCACATTTGGCTCGTGTTTGAGACTCAATTACCGGACCATGGTGCTAGAAATCCTTCTTCTAGGTTTTGGTGCACCCCCATTTTGCTGTAATTTCCTAACAAGATAGTTTTTTTGTCACTCTAACTCGTTATTCACCTGTGCAGTGGTGCAGTACACTTGGTGTGATGCACTCTATTCGTCGCCATCTTGCAATGACGAAATATTATGATTTGTATGCACCATTTACTGAAGTCAGTTTTCAGTTTTAGAAAACAAATATGAATTTCAGGTGTATGAATATTTCGGAGAATAATCTTGTGAAAAGTTGATTATAAATCCACATACATGAATATGAATGATTTTAGGGAGTGTATAATAAGACACATATATTTTATATTTTGAAAAATCTGGAGAGTATATATATATATATATATATATATATATATATATATATATATATATACACACACACACACACACACACACAGACATTAAAAAGAAGCAGTATATATGCCAATCGAAATTCATCATGAAATATATATCTTCCACATATCCAAAAATATACATTTTACTAAAAATGGATTTATGTATAATGTTGTTCAACTTGGAAGCTCACACTTAGGTTGAATTTTCAGTTCCAACAGCGTTTAGGAGGAGTGATCTCTTCTCACAATTTGTAGGTGCCAAGTCACCCACCTCAGAAGAAGGTACGTGTGATACCAGGTAGGATTCTATATGTGCATATAATAATACATGAGCTGAAAAAGGCTAAAGAGAGACAGGAATTGACATATTTCTTAACTTTAAAAACACATGGTGAACTATTTCAATAAACATTGACTTATTTATAACTCCTATCCTATATAATGAAAAAGGGAAGTCCAAATATACACCATGCCTCCTCTGAACTGCTTGTATTTCTATTCTGTTTGAGTTACTATTCTCCATCATATTAGGATTAGTAGTCAGAGTCTAGTAGGGTATGGGTTAGTGTCAGAGATTCATTATTCCAAATGTAAAATAGGAAAATAAACCCAATGTGTTTTCAAATATGTGCTACACAAAAATCTTCCCACTCTCATCCAGAACAATTCCTTGATATTACCCTCACCTGAAGTAATGCACAATTAGAGGAGAAGAGTTAGAAAATCTGGGAATACATATCTGGAACGGAATATGCTCAGGAGTTCACAACCTTGGAGGTGGTAGAGGAGTTTCCAAAAGTAAGGGACAGGGTAAACACTCCACAAACATGGAGCTCTGCAGGCCTAAAGACATCTTGAGAAACTGCCTCTGAGTTTGGGCACTTGAAATATATGTTGTTGTCAGGAGCTTTAGCTTCCTATGTGGTGAGAGCACAAAAATTGGGTCTGCATCTATGTGACCTGGAGGACATGGTATCTTATTTTTCAATGAACATGAGGCAGCAGTGCTGAATTCTCACTTTGTAGGTAAACTGTGGCAACTGCGGTCTTAGTGTCTCTCCGTGTAGACTGTGAAGCCATTTGGTCATCCTCTAGTTTTCCTGGTGTGTCTTGCTGCTTCACTGGGAGTTGGGTATTTGCTTCACGAAATACAAGGAGTTCAACTGGGACATAATGCTGGAGGGAGTTCGGTCACATGCGGTGGGTCAGGGTCTGCAGGAGAATGCACCAATCAGGCTTCTATCTCACATAGCTTGCCCCCAGGCCCATAGCAACCTGATTCTGAACATTGCCCTGACCCTCTCCATATAACAAGATGCCTTAACATATAAGGGTCTGCTAGCTGCACCATGTCAGTCACAAGCCATTTGGAAGCCAATGGCAGATCCACATGGCCCCAACACAGATGTTTTATCACACACCTGCCCACCACTGCTCTAGACCCGCTACTAAGGAGGCTCCAACTTACTGGCATCTCTGTTCTACACCATTTTTCATGAAACCCAGTCAATCAACGAATTGTCTGGTACACTCATGATCAGCAAATGGACATCAAAAGGTTCTCCAGTGACACCTGGACATGAAAATTTCAAAAATTCCATGGTATTTATCTAGCCATTGTTCGTGGATGAATTTGGAGGCACTATGAATTTCAATTTATTCAGGAACCATTAAATGTTGAGGAAGCTCATTTTAATGAAAGCACAGGAGAACACACACAGGCAAGTCTTCTCAAAGAGTGGCCAAATGGTCACATGAAGCCAGGCCCATTGAGGTCTACAATGTGAGGTCCATTTGTGTTTTGACTCTCAACTATGTCTGCCAAGTTTGTCAGAATAAAATCATGTGATATCCTTGCTGAAATTCCCCGTGCCTTGTGGAAAGCCTTCCTGGGCACACATCTCAACTCCAAGGGTGACTCTCATGCATGGCCTCCTAAAATCCCAACACAACTCATGGCAATACTTCTCTGAGGTCAGTTCCAGAACTCAGTCTGTAAGGAGAATTACAGCAGAGTTCAAGCCCAGGTGGAGCCAGTCATCATTTCCAACCGTCAAACTAATAACCACAATTAAAACCAAAACACTTCCGCATGGCCATCATCTTCTTCCATATAGACACTCATTATAACCTCTGACTAGAGGTTTCCATGAGGGGCGCAGCCCAAGACAGTGTCCAAAATAAGCTCCCTTTCCCCTCATTTGCCTAAAGTCGGGGTGGCCTGAACACCTTCCTGTGAACCAGGAGTAATCGAGTAGGTCTTCCGTTAATACTGCTCTGTTTCTCCAATTTGAGGAATACTGACTGTGGGGTTTAGATTCTTTATGTGAATTAGAAACATGAGAAAACCCAAGCACCTATGGGCTTCCCTCTTCAGGGCTTTGAAGAACTCATTTGACCCAAAGGATCCCTATTCTCACTTGATGAAGTTCAGGAACCTTACAGAGGAAGGCGAGAGACTTCATCCACAATGACTGCTCTTTTGGCCATTTTGGGTTTGGATGAAAACATGGGATCCATCAGGTGCTGAGAATCTAACCACAGCCTCACACAGGGCCAAGAGTCTGATTCAGACACATCCATTTCCGAAGCAAATAAGCAAAGAGCCACAGGTGAATCCCATTCATTTCCATTTGAAACTGTTTTCTTCAGGCTTCACAAAGGAGTGGCCTGAGGGAAAGACCTTCCTGAAATTCAGGGCAACAAACAAGAGTAAACAAAAGGCACAAAGCAGGGTTTCTCCACTGAGACTTTCCTGGTCACACTGATATCTGAGTTTTCTGAGATGCTCGCCATTGCCATCAGTTATCCAGAACATGGCCATATCACAGAACTTGTAGGTGGTACATATCTTGGACACAAAACCATGAGGCTATTCTGGAGAGTGGCCAGAATTCAGGAAGAAAACAGAAACTTTGGAAGATAGCAGGTGTTACCCTTCGATAAGGCAAGCCACAGTCCATTCATAAATTTGGCAGGATGAATGCCTGGAAGCTTTCTACTAGACAGGACACATCCATTGATGCATTCTCTTTACTAATGTCTACAATCACGGACAGAGTGGGATGCACAGATATAGAAGCACTTGACTTGTCAAAGGACTTACTAGAAACAGTCAACGCCAATCCAAACTAACAGCCTTTCCTACCTATTCTCAGGACATGAGACAAAACCAGAAACACACATCCACACCCACAAAGGCTCCTCTTTTGCCCAAGTAGGTCTGTGACTATCCGGAGTGTCCTCAGACTGATGGGCCATATTATATTCCCCCAAAATGGCCTCTCCTGTCTCAAATCTGGTCTCCTTGGCCAACTCTGTGAAGTAGTCAGGAGCCATGGGTGAGCCACTACCTGCTTTCTCAGGAAAGTCCCCTCTTCAGAGCTTTCCTGGCATTTGGCCATCCTCACATCAGTAGGAACTAAGAAAGACTGACTCTGTCCTTGGTAAATTGAAACAAGTGAGAACACTGGAACTGGGACTGCGAGTGCCTCTGGGTGTGTCTCTTCCTGGATCACAAGTTCAGAGAGTTCCATCGACAAGGAGGTGAGTTGAGGTCACTTCCTTCCGAAACTGAATGAGGTCACTGCCTTGGCAACCTCTTTGTCCTAACAGTTACTTCTAAGGGTCCCATGAGATGCAGGCTGCCCCTACTTTCTGTGACACTTTCACAAGTTAGAATGGTATATCAACCATAGGCACCTGTGAACAGCTCTTCACACAGGCCTTGTTTGGTCCATCTTCTCTATATTTAGAGGTTGATTCAGACACATCCCTTCATCATGACCAGGTTGTTTGCCATAGAATTTAACTTTTGCTTTCTCATGTCCTTCATAGCTGCCTATATCTTATCCAGGGGTCATTTCTGCATGGACCTTTGATGTTCTCAGCAGGTGGAAGATCCCCTACATTCCAGTATTGTAAGACCAACTCTGTCCCTCCTCTTTTGTAAAGTTAGATTGAGGGAACAGTGTATGTTTAGGGTTAATAACATGTTTTATTTGGGTTAAGAATCTCTCTGCCGGATGAATAATGGTATTGGGAACCTGTGATATTTACAAGAATATATAGCTGAAATATAAGTATAAAAACAGAAACCTAGGTAAGATTTGAAACGAGAAGGGCATTGGGCCCTTGAGTGGGATACTTAGGTTTTAATAATTTTCTGTATATATGTCTCAGATAAATTGAAATACAATGGCTTAGGACCTTATACCTTGGACGATTGATTGTCGAATTGAACATCGAGTCAAAATGCAATAGTCAGTAGGATTAGGAAGATAGTCAGTAGGTTTAGAAATAAGAGTGAGTATAGGATTTGTACCAAAATTTCTTTAGCAATAGGGTCTAGGGTAGACAGTGAATGTATATGTCACCAAATGTGAAGTGTCAGACACAATGATGAACTGGGGAAAATATGTAGGAAAACAGATATCAATTGAGATATTAGGAAATCAGGCAAAGTATAAAGTGAGTGATAGGATTAGACATTTTCAACAGGCTCGAACTATAATATATAATCTTAGGAAGAAACAAATATGTAGTCACCAATAGGATTTACATCTGAGAGCATTTGGCAACCTGGACATTGTTGTTTTAGTAATCCATGCTCACTTTCCATTTAGGGTTTGATACAATCATGATTGTGACCTTTGCTTTTTGTGTCCAGAATATTACTGTGATAAAAAATATATATAAATATATATATAGATAAGGTGATATGAGTAATTCTTCCACCATTTCTGGGAGCAATATTTTGAAGAGGTATAAATTAGTATTGGGGGGACAAAGAGGTGTACACTGTGTCTTTGAATATAGAGATAATGCATTAATAGACCATACTGTGAATAAATAACATAACTGGTTCCAACATTAAATAATGCATTGAACGGAAATGTGAAAATATACAGAAAATCTTTTATTGATATACATACATTTATTCCAACCAGCTATACATCTAATGGTAATATTAATGTTATGGTTTATCTTGAAGAGTGTGTGAGTTTAGCTTCGAAATTGAATATGGAAATCGAAAATGATGTGTTTGGAAAGAAGTCTCATGAAAAGACCAGTCAAGTAACATGGAGGAATACATGTGTTATGAAGCAGGAAGTGACTGAAAGTGAAACAAATTCCTATAAATTTGTGAACTTGTGGATGAAATATATATCTTATGATGTGCAAAAACTGAAGAAATAGTAATGTACCAGTGTTGAATTATAATGAACGTCAAAATAGAAATCATGTCCTATAGGAATCTACTTGCATTGATGTTAAACTGGGTCATTTACTCTAGAAATATTAGGATTTGTAAGCACCATTTATTGAAGTTACTTTTCAGAACTGGGAAACAAATATGTATTTCAGGTGGATGAGTATTTCTGAGAATAATCTTGTGAAAAGTTGATTATAAATCCACATACATGAACATAAATGAATTTACGGAGTTATATTAGACACATATATTTCATATTTTATAAAATGTGAAGAGTGTGAATATATATATATATATATATATATATATATATATATATATTTGTATATATATATATATTTATATATGTGTTTATATATATATATATATTTATATATATTAAAAAACCACAAAAAATACATTAAAAAGTATCAATATCTATATGCCAATCGTAATTCATCATGTAATATAAATCATCCACAGATGCAAAATTATTTATTTTACTAAACATGGATTTATGTATAACATTGTTCTACTAGGAAGCTCACCCATTGTTTGAATTTTCAGTTCCAACAGCATTTAGGAGGAGAGATCTCTTCTCACAATTTGTTTCTGCCAAGTCAGCCAACTCATAAAAATGTACGTGTGATACCAGGTAGAATTCTATATGTGCATATAAAAATACATGTGCTGAGTAGGCTACAGAGAATGGGAGACAGGAATTCACATATTTGTTAACTTTAAAAACACATGGAAGACTATTTCAATTAAAAATTGACTAGATTTATAAAACCTACCCTTTATCGTGCAAGAGGGAAGTCCTACTATACACCATGCCTTCTCTGAAATGCTTGCATATTTATTCTGCTTGGGTATTTTTCTCCATCATATTAGGATTAGTAGTCATATTATAGTAGGGTATGAGTTAGTGTCAGGGATTCAGTATTTCAAATAGAAAATAAGAAGAAGAATCCAATGTTTATCAAATATGTGCTTCACAAAAAATTTTTCTACTCTCATCCAGAACAATGCCTTGACATTACCTTCGCCCCAAGTAAGACACAATTAGAGGAGAAGAGTTAGAAAATCTTTAAATACATATCTGAAATAGAAAATGCTCAGGAGTTCACAACCTTGGAGATGATAGAACAGTTTCCAAAAATAAGGGACAGTGTAAAAACTCCACAAACATGGAGATTTGCCTGCCTAAAGACGTCTGGAGAAACTGCCTTTAGGTTGGGGACTTGAAATACATGTAGTTGTCAGGAGCTTTAGGTTCCTTTCTAGTGAGACCATCAAAGATGGGTCTTCATCTCTGTGATTTGGAGGACATGGTTATAATTTCCCAATGAACATGAAGCAGCAGTGCTGAATTCTCTTTGTAGTGAGAGCATCAAAGGTGGGTCTGCATCTATGTGACCTGGAGGACATGGATTCTTATTTTACAATGAAAATGAGGCAGCAGTGCTGAATTCCCTCTTTGTATGTAATCTGTGGCCACTGGGGGCTAAGTGTCTCCCCACGTGGACTGTGAAGCCATTTCATCATCCTCCACTTTTCACAGTGTTTCTTGCTGCTGCACTCGGAGTTTGGTACTTGCTTCAGGAAATACAATGCGTTCAACTGGGACACCATGCTGGAGGAAGTTCTGTCAAATGTGGTGGGCCAGGGTCTGCAGGATAATGCACCAACAGGGCTTGTATACCACATAGGTTGCCCCCTTGACCAAAGCAACCTGATTCTGAACATTGCCCTGAAACCTCTCCATATAAAAAGATGTCTGTACATATAAGGGTCTGCTAGCTGCACCATGTCAGTCACAGGGATTTGGAAGCCAATAGCAGATCCACATGACCCCACAACAGATGTTTTATTACACACTTGCTCACCACTGCTCTAGTCCCACTACTAAGAAGGCACCAACTTAATGGCATCTCTGTTCTCCACAATTTTCATGAAATCCAGTCAATCAATGCACTGTCTGGTACAGTCATGATCAGCAACAGGACATCCAAAGGTTCTCCAGTGCCATCTGGTCATTGGAATTTCAAAAATTTTATGGTATTTATCTAGTCAATTTTCAAGGATGAAGTTGGAGGCACTGTGGGTTTCAATTCATTCAGGAATCATTCAATGGTGAGGAAGCTGATTTCAATGAAAGTTTTGGAGAACTCTCACAGGCAAGTCCTCCCAAAGAGTGGCCAAAAGGTCACAAGAATCCAGGCCCACTGAGGTCTACAAATGAGGTCCATGTGTGTTTTGACTAGTAAATATGGCTTCAAAGTCTTTCAGAATAAAATTATGTGATATCTTGGCTGAGATTCCCAGTGCTCTGTGGAAAGCCACCCTGGGCCTAGTTCCCAGATTCCAAGGGTGAATCTCATGTGTGGCCTCCGAAAATCCCAACACAATTCATGGCAATACTTCTTTGATGTCTGATCCAGAACTCAGTCTTTCAGGGGAATGACACCAGAGTTCAAGCCCAGGTGGATCCAGTCATCTCTTCCAACTGCCACACGAATGACCACAATTTAAACCAAAATACTCCCACATGGCCCTCATCTTATTAAATATAGACACTCATCATAACCTGTGGCTGGAGGTTTCAAAGCGGGACACATCCCAAAAGAGTGTCCAAAAAAATCTCCCTTACCCCTCATTTGCCTAAAGTCAAGGTGGCATGGACACCCTTCCTGTGAACCTGGAGTGATCCAATAGACCTGCCGTTAATACTGCTCTGCTTCTCCAATTTGAGGCCTACTGATTCTCAGTGATAGATTTTTTATGTGATTTGGAGTCATAAGAAAACACAGGCATCTCCTCAGGGCTTCAAAGAACTCATTTGACCCAAATGATCCCTATTCTCACTTGATAGAGGTCAGGGACCTAACAGAGGAAGGCAAGAGACTAATCAACAATGACAGATTTTTGGCCATTTTGCTTTTGATTGCACACATGGAATCTATCTTTAGATTCATCATGTGCTGAGAATCTAAGCCACAACCTCATACAGGGCCAAGAGGCTGATTCAGACACATCCCTTTCCAAAGCAATTAAGCAAAGAGCCACAGGTTATGCCCATTTATTTTCATTTGAAAACTGTTTTATTCAGGCTTCACAAAGGGGTGGCCTGAGGCAAAGACCTTCCTGAAATTCAGGGCAACAGAACCATAGGTAAGCAAAAGAACCAAAGCAGGGTTTCTCCACTGAGAGTTTACTGGTCACACTGATATCTGAGTTTTCTAAGATGTTCCCATTCTCTACAGCTCTCAAGTATATGGACATGTCACATATCTTGGAGATGGTACATATCTTGGACACAAAACCATGAGCCTATACTAGAGAGTGTCCAGAATTCAGGAAGAAAACATTAACTTAGGAAGTAAGTAGGTGTTGCCCATCCATAAGGCACACCACAGTCCATTCATCAATTAGGCAGAATAAATACTGGAGAGTTTTCTACTAGACAGGACACATGCATTGATGCATTCTCTTGTCTAATGTCTACAACCACAGACACAGTGGGATACACAGACATAGAAACACTAGCCCTGTCAAACGACTTATTAGAAACAGTCCACTCCAATCCAAACAAAGAGCCTTTCCTACCTATTCTCAGAAATTGAGAGAAAACCACAAACTCACACCCACACGCAAAAAGGCACCTCTTTAACACAAGTAGGTCTGTGACTATCCAGAGTGTCCTCTAACTGGTGGGCCATACTATGTTCCCCTGAAATGGCCTGTCCTGTCTCAGATCTGGTCTCCTTGGGCAACTTTGTGAAGTTTTCAGGAGCCAGTGGTGAACCAATACCTGCTTTCTCAGGAAAGGTCCCTCTTCAGAGCTCTTCTGGCATTTGACAATCCTCATATCAGTAGGTACCAAGGAAGACTGACTCTGTCCTTGGTAAATCCAAACAAGTGAGACCACTGGAACTGGGACTGGGACTGGCTCTGGGTGCCTGGCTTCCTGGATCACAAGTCCAGAGATTTCCATCACCAAAGAAGTGAGGTGAGGTCACTTCCTTCAGGAACTGAATGAAGTCACTGCCTTGGCCACCACTTTGTACTTACAGTTGCTTCCAAGGGTCCCATGAGATGGAGGCTGCTCCTACTTCCTGTGACACTTTCACAAGTTAGAATGGTATATCAAGCATAGGCACCTGGGAACAGCTTTCCACGCAGGTATGGTTTGATCAGTCTTCTCTACAATAGGAAAGGAGAGGCTGATTCAGACACATCCCTTCATACTGACCAGGTTGCTTGCCATGGAATATGACTTTTGATCTCTTAGGTCCTTCATAGCTGCCTGCAACTTCTCCAGGGTATCATTTCTGCCTGGAACTTTGATGTTCTCAGCAGGTGGAAGACCCCCTACATTACTACTGTAAGACAAACTCTGTCCCGTCTCATCTGTAAACTTAGTTTAAGGGAACAGTGTATGTTTAGGGTAATAACAGGTTCGATTTGGGTTAGGAATCATACTGATGAACAAACAATGGTATTGGGAACTTGCGATATTTACAAGAATATATTGGTGAAATATATGTATAAACACAGAAATCTAGATAAGATTTGAATCCAAGAAGGGCATTGGGCTGTTGATTGGAATACTTAGCTTTGAATTATATTCTGCATAGATGTCTCAGATAAATCAATATGCAATGGCTTAAGATCTTGTACCTTGGATGATTGATTGTAGAAGAGATCATCCAGTCGAAAAGGTATAGTTGGTAGGATTAGGAAGATAGTCAGTAGATTTAGAAAAAAAGAGTGAGTATAGGATTTCGACCAAAAGTTCTTTAGCAATAGGATTTCGGATAGAGAGTGAATGTAAATGTCAGCACATGTGAAGAGTCAGTCACAATGATGAACTCGTGAAAATATGTAGGAAAGCAGATATCAATAGAGACATTAGGAAATCAGGCAAAATACAAAGTGAGTGATAGGATTAGTCATTTTCAACAGGGTTGAGGTTCAATATATAATCTTAGGAAGAAACAAATATGTAGTCACAAATAAGATTGATTTGAGAGCATTAGGCAACGTGGACATGGATGTTTTTAGTAAACCATGCTCACATTCCATTTAGGCATTGGTGAAAAGTTAATAAAATAGGTACTTGTCACTTCCTGTTTTTCTGTATGCTTAACAAAACACTGTTGGAAACTTGAGGACTGTTTGCTAATCTTGTTTCCAGAATGTGCTGTCCCCAACTGCCAAACTGCAGAATACACACCCTCACCCGTTTGCACACAAACCTCCCCCTTGCCCTGACCCATCAATAAACTTCCCTCCCTGCCCTCTCCAAGGAAAGTATATAAGCTCTGCTTAAGCTGTTTTCATTGCTCTCTGCTCTATTCAAGTGACCTCTGAGCCCCAGAAAGCTGGTCTCCCAATAAACCCTTTACTGTTGCATGAGAAATTCTCTTGGTGGTCTCTTCCTCTGTCGCTCACCCGATCTTTACATCTGGAGGCACCAGCGAGATCCAGCAGTGGCGGACGAAAGACCCCCAAGGGGCTCCTTTCAGGGTAAGTAAGGTGACTCTTTCTGGTTTCAGGTTTCAGGTTAGGGTTTTGCAAAATCGCTATCGGTGTTGAGCATGAGCTCTCTCTGACGGTGGCTGACAGACGTGTCACAGAGCCACAGGCCACATCCCTGGGGGACGCCCCCGAGGACTCAGGAAATCAAGGAACAATAGTCTCCTCGACTCTGTGATATTTTGTTTCGGATTCGGTATTGCCAGCCCATCAGGTTTTGAGGGCTACTCAGTCCTTGTCTCAGTATTGGACGTCCATTGTCTGTCTTTATTGTCTTGTCTTGTCTGTGTAGTATGTCGTTGCTTTCACTGTTTGTGTATCTCTCATTTTGGGACAGAGCACTTCAACACTTCTCTCCCTGACCCTTGATCACTGGACCAAAGTCTGATTAAGGGCCCAGAATCTTTCTTTTTCATTAAAACGCTGGACCTGGCAGACTCTCTGTGCCTCAGAATGACACACCTTTGGAGTTGGATGGCCCCCAGAAGGATGTTTCTACTTCCCACTAATTTGAAAAATCAGAGATATTGTCTTTCAGCTGAGGCCACATAGCCATCCAGATCAACAGCCATATATCTTAACTTGGCAGGACCTCTGCAAATCTCCTCCTCCATGGGTGAAGCCTTTCCTTGTCCCTGCCTACGCTCCTACTCCTTCCACCACGATTCTATCTCTCAAACCCTCTGCTCCTCCTCCTCCACCCTCTGTTCTCCCTGAGTCTCAAGATTCTACTGGACTCTCCTCCTCCTTCTTATCCCCTGCCCTTGTCCCCAACCCCCAACAACCTCTAAGTGATTCCCCTGCTGACTCTGCTTCTCTGCCATTGGAGGAAGTTAGGCCGGCCCAGTGCCCTCCAGATGACTCCCCCGCATCACACACAGCCCCTCCTTCCCTGGAGGAAGCTGGCCCGGCTAAAAGAACTCAAAGAACTCCCTGGGGTTTTCACACTTGCCTACTTGGGATGACTGCCAACAAATCCTAGGGACTCTCTTTACGGCAGAGGAATGAGAGAAAAACCTCCTGGAATCTAAAAAATATATTCTCGGACCAGATGTGTGACCAACACAACTTCCCAACATAATCAAAGCCAGCTTCCCCTTGAATTGACCCAACTGAAACCCCAACACCTTTGAAGGTAGGGAGCATCTGTCCACTTATTGCCAGGCCCTAATATTGGGTTTCCAATCGGCCGCTAGGGAACCACCTAATTTGGCCAAGGTAAGAGAGATAATTTAAGGGCCTGATAAATATCCCTCTATGATTCTAGAGAGAATTATGGAGGAATATATGAGATTTACTCCTATTGATCCTCAGGCAGAGGATCAAAAGGCATCTGTCATGATGGCCTTCATTGGGCAAGCTGCCCTGGATATTAAAAGAAAGTTACAACTCTTAGAGGGATCACAAGATATGACTTTGGGAGATTTAGTCAGAGAAGCCGAGAAAGTATACTATATGAGAGAAACAAAGAGAAAGAAAGGGAGCAAAGGGAAGATGAGAGATGCAAAAGACAGACTAAGGCATTGACTAAGGTCCTGGTCACAACAATAAATAGGCCAGAAATTAACAAACAGGAAGACAGGAACGGAAACCTGGGCGCACGCCAGAGGCCACCCCTGGCCTCAGATCATTGTGCCTACTGTAAAGAAAAAGGTCACTGGGCCAAAGAGTGCCCTAGAAAAGAGACAGCCACGACAGCCAGCCATCCTGACTCAAAAGGATGACTAAGAACGTCGGGGCTCAGATCCCTTCCTCGAGCTCAGGGTAACTTTTGAAGTGGAGAGGACCCAGGTAAACTTTGAAGTGGAGACAGCAGCAGTATACTCATCCCTTAAGGCCCCACTGGGCACACTATCAAATAAAATGTCTCTAGTTCAAAGGGCTAATGGCAGTAAATATCAGACATAGACAACTAAGAGGACCATGGACATGGGGAAAGGAAAAATCCATCACTCCTTCCTAGTAATCCCAGAATGCCTGGCCCCATTGATGGGCAGAGATCTGCTCAGTAAGCTCCAGGCCAAAACAACTTTTAACCCCGAAGGCCCCAAAATGAAATTTCTAAATCCTTCAGTAAAAACTCCTATAGTCTTGGCTTTATAAATGTCAGTAGAAGATGAACATCCACTCTTCACACCCCCCAAGACTGCTCAAACAAGCAAGCTACCCCAGAAATGGATAACAGATTACCCAGATACCTGGGCAAAAACGGCTAGGTTAGGCCTAGCCGTGAAACAACCTCCAAGAACAGTGGAGTTAAAAACCTCAGCCTCCCCAATCAATGTCAAACAATATCCTCTGTGCAGAAAAGCTAAAGATGGGATAAGGCCCCATATTCAGAAATATCTGGCCTTAGGGTCCTAAGGCCCTGTCAATCGGCCTGGAAGACTCCCCTGCTCCCAGTAAAAAAAGCCAGGAACCGGGGACAATCCCCCGTTCAAGACCTAAGAGAGATTAATAACAGAGTGCAGGACATTCACTCCACGGTAACTAATTCGTACAATCTGCTTATCACTCTGAACCCTTAGCAGAAATGGTATACTGTTCTGGACTTAAAAGATGCTATCTTTTGTTTGTCTCTGCATAAAGATAGTCAGTTGCTGTTTGCTTGCTAGTGGGTAGACCCAGAAACTGGAACGTCTGATCAAGTAACTTGGACTAGACTCCCACAGGGGTTCAAAAACTCTCCCACTCTCTTTGATGAAGCCCTCCACAGAGATCTCAACAACGTCAGAACTACACACCCCAAAGTCACCCAGCTTCAATACGTGGATGACCTGCTACTGGCAGCCAACACCAAAGAAAACTGTGAGTCTGGTACCCAAGCACTATTATATGAGCTTGCTCAACTCGGGTATAGAGCTTCTGCCAAATAGGCCCAAATTTGCCAGCAAGAAGTAATCTTCCTGGGCTATTCCCTTAGGGGCAGTAAACGATGGCTCACTGAGCCCAGAAAACAAACGGTTGTGCAGATACCACCCCCATCTAGCAGCAGACAACACAGAGAGTTTCTTGGGACTACTGGGTTTTGCAGGTTATGGATTTCTGTGTTTGCATCCTTAACTTCTTCTTTATACCCGCTGTTAAATGGAGATACCCAATTCCAATGGACCCCTGAGCACCAGAACGCTTTTGATAACATCTAACGACACTGGCACTGAATTCCTCAACTTGACTGAGCCAAGCCTGCAATTTCAGAAAGCCCTACACTACGTTAAAAATGTACATTAATTCACACACCTTGGTTCAAAGAAACTGCAGGCATTCCTGAAGGATCAAGAACAGAGTTTTCCACTAACCCACTCACAGCAAAAGGAAATAACTGAACAGGTAACAAAAGTCTGTCTGGTCTGTCAATAGGTTAATGCTTATCTTTCCAAGCTTTCCGCAGGAAAGCACCTATTAGGAACCAGACCAGTACAATTCTGGGAAGTGGACTTTACTGAAATTAAGCCAGCAAGGTATGGACTTAAATATCTCGTAGTCTTTGTAGATATATTTTCAGGATGGATTGAAGCCTTCCCCCCAAAAAAAGGCACAATTGGTGGTCAAGAAGATCCTGAAAGATATTTTTCCAAGACACGGCCTGCCTAAGGTAATAGGGTCTGATAATGGCCCGGCGTTCATGGCCCAGGTAAGTCAGGGGTTAGCCAGGACACTGGGGATAAATTGGAAGTTACATTGTGCTTATAGACCCCATAGCTCAGGACAGGTAAAAAAAATAAATAGAACCATTAAAGAGACCTTAACGAAATTAAGCTTAGAGAGCAGCATAAAAGATTGGACTATGCTCCTGCCTTATGCACTGTTTCATGCAAGAAATACTCCCTCTATTTCTTTTTGTAACCTCACCCCCTATGAAATTCTTCATGGAGCCCCTCCTCCAGTAAGGGACCTAACCCCAACTCTAAGACCTAGTGATCCCCTCCACAACCCCTTGTTTGACAGACTTAAAGCTCTTGAAAGAACTCAGCGATACCTGTTGAAACAGCTGGCCACTGCCTACCAACCTGGTGAAGAGGGGACTCCACATCGATATCAAATAAGAGACATCCTCTACATAAGACAACATCAGGTGTCATCCCTGTAACCCCGCTGGACAGGACCATACCAGGTGCTACTTATAAAACCTACAGTGGTAAATGTAGAAGGAATCAATTCCTGGATCCTAATTCTTATCTCAAGCCTGCGCCCTGTCCAGACTCTGGCTGAAAAACTGGAAAAGACTGGAAACCCTTTCAAATTGCATATTCGCCACGTGGGTAAGGCTATAGACTCTCCCCTTGTCCACCAGTAGTCCTTACCCTCATCAGCCCGTTCATCAGCGATGGCTGATCACAAATCTTACTAGACAAGAAGTATGGTCTATCTCGCATACAGCCCCCTTAGGGACCTGGTGGCCATCTCTCCACCCAGAATTTGTCAGCTGGATATACGTCTTTCATATTGGGATATCTCTGATGAAGAGGATCCAACTAAAATTCCATTAAATCCCTACTGTACCACAGAGAATGGAAACAAACATTATGGATCTAGGGACACGCGAGCCAGATGCAGGTTGGCTAGCCTAGAATACTATGTTTGCCCGGCAGACTATCAAAGCCACAAACAGCCATGGCTGTGTGGGGGAAAAGCGGACTTCTTCTGAAAATAATGGGGATGTGAGCATACAGGGGGCTGCCTGGTGAAACCCAAACTCCTCATCAAATTCAGTACACAGCATTGCCATATTACCAATTAGACAACCAAAACTGATGGCCCCCAGAGGGGTCTCCAGATCCTCAAATTCTGTGTGACTTTTTCAACTTCGGCAAGTGTTCAAAAAGATCCATCAATGGGAATTTTCTTCCAAGGAAATTCCCCTATGTTTATGCCTTTTCCCTCCTTTGCTCACATCCTGAACTATGCTTCTCTAATACATCCTCACCCCCGCCTTCTGCTCCAGACTCTCTGCAGTCACTCTCACATGAGCAACCTGATTTCTCCCCTCCAATTACTAGATCAAAAACAAAAACCTCCGCTGGATCTCATACCATTGCCTCCTTGCTGAGGTAGCAGGTACTGAGGTACCCTTCCACCCATTCACTCCTCTCTTCTCCTGTCAGTGCACGCACCGGGTCCCACCAGGTCCTCTTACCAGCTAACACAAAGCTCAAACCAGCTGAGGAGTGCCCTAAGACGCCTATCCAAGATGTAATGAAAATGGCCTTTAAAGTTGCTTTGTCATCACTGAAAACAGGTTACAAAGAATTTAAAGTCCCTCAAAGGCTTTTTGGGATACTCACTCCCATCCTCCCCTCTGCTCTACCTGTTCTACTGCTCAAGTTTTATTGCCAGGAAAATCCCAAACCCCTTTCCCATTATTCTTTTATATCTCTTTTTCCTCATTCTCAGAACCACGGAGCTTCTCTCACCCCCCACCTTCCTTGTCTTTCCCTCTGTTCCAATCCCACAGAAAAATCTTAAATGGCCTTCTCCAGAAGCCTTGATCATGGCTGACTTTAGGACTTTCAGCAACAGAGGCCCTATACAAGAGTTCAGTGTAGATAAACTTCCTCTTTTTGTGTTGCTTTGTTCTACTTGGCCACTGGCTGGAAAAATCAGCACTCCTAAGCTAGACACCCCCTTACTATTTTTTCACAAAATATGTGAACAAGGCCTCTGGTGTTGAGCTGGGGCTTCCAGAGATGGCTACATTTCTAAGATAAAGAAGTTACCAACTGGGCTCCATGGTAACAGCTGGGAGGAAGAAAAAAAAAGAAGAAAAATGCTCTCCCCCTACCAGGTGTCCTTTAAAAGTTAACTTTCCCAGAGCAGAGGAAAAAAAACAGAAACAAAAACTGCTTTTTGTGAACTTCTGCAGACTGTGAATTTCTGAGCCCCTTACGTTACATGTTGGGTACAAAAATTCTGAAACTACCTAAACTTGGGGTTCAGGGGATTAAAAGATTACAACAGAAGCAATGCCCTCTAAATCTGGTTACAACCAAATAGGACTGTTTCCCTGTCTTCTGTGCTATCTTAGGTGCCTTGCCTTGTCCGTCCTTACAACAGTATAATTCTATATACTTAAACATTGTTTATGTATTCATAAAATGATCAACATATGGCTGTTGCATGAGACAGTCTCTTGTGGTCTCTTCCTCTGATTAAGTATGTAATGGTGCAGATGTTTCCCAGAGTCCTTTATCATGACGCAGGATCATTTAAAGTTCCAATAGGGGGGCATACAACCTGGTTCCACCAGGAACCCGTATCCCTCACTTTCTCCATCCTATTAGGAATAGGAGTTGCTGCAGCGGTGGGCACAGGAACCACTGCCCTAGTCCATGGGACACAACAAATGAACCAATTAGAAGTAGCAATAGACCAAATTTTAAAGATATTAAAAACCTCCATCACAGCTTTACAGGAATCTTTAACCTCTCTCTCTGAAGTTGTTTTACAGAACAGGCGAGGGTTCGACCTCCTCTTATTGAGAGAAGGGGCCTTTGTCCTGCATTGAGTGAAGAATGTTGTTATTATGCCGACCATACTGGAGTTGTAAAAGAATCTATGATTAAATTAAGAAGACGCCTTGTAGAGCATCAACAAGAGAGAGAGGCCCCAAAAGGGTGGTTTGAGTCTTGGTTGACAGAGTCCCTCTGGTTAACTACGCATTTATCAGCCCTGGATGGTCCATTAATAAACCTCATATTATTGCTAACTGTGAGACCCTGTTTGCACAACCGTGAAGTTTCCTTTTTCCAAGCTCAAATTGGACAAGTTAAACTTATGGTAATAAGAAAACAATATACCACACAAGCAGACATAAATGTGACACCCCCAATGATCACTTTAATGATTAAAAGTAACCAAAAGAAGAAGTGGGGAATGAAAGGTTAATAAAATAGGTACTTGTCACTTCCAATTTTTTGGTATGCTTAACAAAACATTGTGGATATCTTGAGAACTGTTTGCTAATCTTGTTCCCTGAATGTGCTGTACCAACTGCAAAACTGCAGAATGTATTCCCTCACCTGTTTGCATGCAAACTGCCCACTCGCCCTGAGTCATCAATAATCTTCCCTCCCTGCCCTCTCCAAGGAAAGTATATAAGCTCTGCTTAAGCTGTTCTCAGGGCTCTCTGCTCTATTCAAGGGAGCTCTGAGCCCCAGCATGCTGGACCCCCATAAACCCTTGGCTGTTGATTGAGACAGTCTCTTGTGGTCTCTTCCTCTGACACTCGCCTGACCATTACATTGGTAAAATAATAAGTGTGACCTTTGCTTTTCGTGTCCAGAATATTACTGTGATAAAATGTACATGTAGATAAGGTGACTTGAGTATATCTTCCACCATTTCTGGGAGCAATATTTTGAAGATGTACAAATTAGTATTGGGTGTACAAATAGGTGTACCCTGTGACTATGAATATAGAGATAATGCAAGAATAGACCATACTGTGAATAAATAATATAATGGGTTCCAAATTTAAATAATGCATTCAATTTATATCTGAAAATATAATGGAAATCTTATATTGATACACATACATTCATTCCAACCACTGATACATCTAAAGGTAATATTAGGTTTATGGTTTATCATGAAGAGTCTGTGAGATTTGCTTCAAAACTGATTATGGAAATTTAAAATAATGTGTTTGGAAAGAAGTCTCATGAAAAGACCATTCAAGAAACACGGAGGAATTCATGTGCTCTGAAGCAGGAAGTGATTGAAAGTGAAACAAATGCCTATAAGTTTGCTAACTGGTGGATGAAATATATATCCTATGATGTGCATAAATTGAAGAAATAGCAATGTACCAGTGTTGAATAAAAATGAACATTAAAATACACAACATGTCCCATAGGAATCTACTTGCATTGAGGTTAACCTGGGTCAGTTACTGTATAAATATTAGTATTTGTATGCAACATTAACTGAAGTTAGTTTTCAGTACTGGAAACAAATATGTATTTCAGGTGGATGAATATTTCTGAGAATAATCTTGTGAAAAGTTCATTATAAATCCATTTACATGAATATGAATGAATTTACGGAGTGGGTATAAGACACATATATTTCATATTTTGAAAAATCTGGAGAATATATATATATATATATATATATATATATATATATATATATTTCTTGTGTGTGTGTGTGTATATACATATATATATATATATATATATATATATACACACACACACACACACAAACACACACACAGAGATATTAAAAAGAGCAATATATATGCCAATCGAAATTCACCACGAAATATATATTATCCACAGATCCAAAAATATTCTTTTTACTGATCATGGATTTACGTATAGTGTTATTCAACTAGGAAGCTAACCCATAGGTTGAATTTTCAGATCCAACACTGTTTAGGAGCAGTGATCTCTTCTCACAATTTGTATCTGCCAAGTCAGCCACCTCACAAGTATGCATGTTTCATACCAGGAAGGATTCTATATGTGCATATAAATATACATGTGCTGAATAAGCTACAGAGAAACGGAGACAAGAATTCACATATTTCTTAACTTAAAAACACATAGAGACCTATTCCAACAAAAAATTGACTAGATATATAACTCCTACCCTATGAAATGCAAAAGGAAAGTCCAAATATACACCATGCCTCCTCTGATCTGCTTGTATTCCTATTCTGTTTGGATTATTTTTCTCCCTCAGAGTCTAGTAGGGTATGTGTTAGTGTCAGGGTTTCAGTATTTCGAATGGAAAATTAGATAAGGAATCCAATGTGTATGCAATATGTGCTACACAAAATTATTCCCACTCTCATCCAGAACAATGACTTGACATTACCTGTGTGGGTAAACACTCCACAAACATGGAGCTCTGTTGTCCTATAGACTTTTTGAGAAACTGCCTCCAAGGTTGGGCACTTGAAATATATGCTATTCTCAGGAGCATTAGCTTCCTTTCTAGTTAGACCATCAAAGCTGGGTCTGCATCTATGTGACCTGGAGGACATGGTTTCTTATTTCACATTGAACTTGAGGCAGCATTGCTGAATTCTCTCTTTGTAAGTAAACTGGTGCCACTGGAGGCTAAGTTTCTTCCCATGTGGACTGTGAAGCTATTTGGAATTCCTCCACTTTTCGTGGTTTTTATTGGTGCTGCACTGGGACTTTGGTATTCGCTTCATGAAATACAAAAAGTTCAACTGGGAGACAGTGCTGGAGGGAGTTCTGTCATGTGTGGTGGGTCAGGATCTGCAGGAGAAAGCACCAACCAGGCTTCTATCCAACATAGCTTGCCCCCTTGTCCATAGCAACCTGATTCTGAAAATTGCCCTGAAATCTCTCCAAATAACAAGATGCCTTTACATATAAGGGTCTGCTGGCTGCACCCTGTCAGTCCCAAGCCATTTAAAAGCCAATAGCACATTCACATGGCCCCACCACAAATGCTTTATCACACACTTGCACACCACTGCAATAGGCCCACTACTCAGCAGGCTCCAACTTACTGGCATCTCTGTTCTACACCATTTAAATGAAAGACAGTTAATCAACGCTTTTGCTGGAACACTCAAGATCAGCAGCAGGACATCCAAAGGTTCTCAATTGCCACCTGGTCATGGGAATTTAAAACATTTCATGGTATATATCTTCCCCGTTTTTCAAGGATGAAGTTGGAGGCACTGTGGGTTCAAATCATTCAGGGACCATTAAGTGTTGAGGATGCTAATTTCAATGAAAGCTCTGGAGGACTCTCACAGGCAAGGCTTCCCAAAGAGTGGCCAAAGGTCACATGAAGCCAGGTACATTGAGTTCGACAATGTAAGGTCCATGTGTGTTTTGACTTTCAACTATGGCTGCCAATTATTTCAGAATAAATCATGTGATATCCTGGATGAGATACCCAGTGCTCTGTGGAAAGCCACCCTGGGCCTAGATCTCAGTTTCCAAGGGTGACTCTCATGCGTGGCCAGCTAAAATCCCAACAAAATTCATGACAATACTTCTCTGAGTTCAGTACCAGAACTCATTTTCTAAGGAGAATCACTCCAGAGTTCAAGCCCAGATGAACACAGTCATCTCATTCAACTGCCACGCAAATGACCACAATTAAAACCAAAACACTCCTTCATCGCCCTCATATTCTTCCACATAGACACTCATCATTACCTATGGCTGGAGTTTTCCATGAGGGGTGCAGCCCAAGACAGTGTCCAAAATAAGGTCCCTTTCCCCTCATTTGGCTAAAGTCATGGTGGGCTGGACACCCTTTCTGTGAACCAGGAGTGGTCAAATAGGCTTGCCTTTAATACTGCTCTGCTTCTCCAATTTGAGGCCTAATGACTGTCAGGTATAGATTCTTAATGTGATATGGAGTCATGAGAAAACCCAAGCACCTATGGGCTAGCCTCTGCAGGGCTTTGAAGAGCTCATTTGAAAGAAAGGATCCCTATTCTCACTTGATGGAGATCAGTAACCTAACAGAGGAAGGCAAGAGACTTCATACACAATGACTGAACTTTTTGCTATTTTGGTTTTGGATGTACATATGGGATCATTCTTTGGATCCATCAGGTGCTGAGAATCTAATCCACGGCCTAACACAGGGCCAAAAACCTGATTTAGACAAGTCCCTTTCCAATGCAATTAAGCAAAGAGCCACAGGTGATGCCTATTCAATTCCATTTAAAAACTGTTTTCTTCACGCTTCACAAAGTGGTGGCTTGAGGCAAAAACCTTCCTGAGATTCAGGGCAACAGAACAATAGGTAAGCAAAAGGCCCAAAGCAGTGTTTCTCCACTGATATTTTCCTGGTCACACTGATATCTGAGATTTCTGAGATGCTCCCCATTCCCTTCAGCTATCCAGTGCACGGCCATGTCCCAGAGCTTGGAGGTGGTACATATCTTGCACACAAAACCATGAGCCTATTTTGGAGAGTGGCCAGAATTCCTGATGAAAACAGGGACTTAGGAAGGAAGTAGGTGTTGCCCATCCCTAAGGCAAGTGACAGTCAATTCATAAATAGGGTAGGATGAATGCTGGGAAGCTTTCTACTAGACAGGACACATCCGTGATGCATACTCTTTTCTAATGTCTACAACGAAGGACACAGTGGGATACACAGATATAGAAACACTCACCTTGTCATAAGTCATACTAGAATTTGTCCACTCCAAACCAAACAAACCGCCTTTCTTACCTATTCTCAGAACATGAGACAAAACCACAAACTCACACCCACACCCACAAAGGCACCACCTTCCCCCTAGTATGTCTGTGACTATCCAGAGTGTCCTATGACTGGTGGGCCCTACTATGTTTTCCTGAAAAGGCCTGTCCTGTCTCGGGTCTGATCTCCTTGGCCAAGACTGTGAAGTTGTCTGGAGCCAGCGGTTAGCCACTACCTGCTTTCTCAGTAAAGGCCCCTCTTCAGAGCTCTTCTGGCTTTTTCCATCCTCACATCAGCAGGTACCAAGAAAGACTGACTCTTTCCTTGGTAAATCCAAACAAGTGAGTCCACTGGGACTAGTACTGCAACTGGCTCTGAGTGCCTGGCTTCCTGGATCCCAAATTCAGAGAGTTCCATCACCAAGGAAGAGATGTAGGTCACTTCCTTTAGGAACTGAATGAGCTAACTGCCTTGGCAACCACTTGGTCCTAAGAGTTGCTTCCAAGTGTCCCATGAGATGGAGGCTGCCCCTACTTACTGTGACACTTTCACAAGTTAGAATGGTATATCAACCATAGGCACCAGGGAACAGCTCTCCAAACAGGCCTGGTTTGGTCCATCTTCTCTATATTAAGAACAGAGAGACTGATACAGACAAAACCCTTCATCCTGACAAGGTTGTTTGCCATTGAAGATGACTTTTGCTCTCTCAGGTCCTTCATAGCTGCCTACAACTTCTCCAGAGTTCATTTCTACATGGATCTTTGAGTTTCTCAGCATGTGGAAGATCTCCTACATTCCTGTATTGAAAGACCAACTCTGGGCCTGCTCTTCTGTAAAGTTAGATTGAGGGAACAGTGTATGGTTAGGGTTAATAACAGGTTCGATTTGGGTTAGGAATCATTCTGCGTGATGACTAATAGTATTGGGAATCTGCAATATTTACAAGAATATATAGGTGAAATATAAGTATGAAAATATAAATCTAGGTAAGATTTGAAGCCTAGAAGTGCATTGGGCCCATGATTGGTATACTTAGCTTTGAATTACATTCTGCACAGATGTCTCAGATAAATCGATATAAAATGGGATATTACCTTCTACCTTGGATGATTGAATGTCGAAGAGAACATCCAGTCAAAAAGGCATAGTCGGTAGGATTAGTAAGATAGCTTGTAGGTTTAGAAAAAAGAGTGATTATGGCATTTGGACAAAAGTTCTTTAGCAATAGATTTTTGGGTAGTGAGTGAATGTCAGTGTCAGCACACGCGAAGGGTCAGTCACAATGATGAACTGGGGAAAATAAGTAGGAAAGCAGATATCAACAGAGACATTAGGAAATCAGGCAAAGTATAATGTAAGAGGGTTAGACATTTTCAACATGGTTGAGGTTGAATATATAATCATAGGAAGAAAGACATATGTTGCCTCCAATATGATTAACATTTGAGAGCATTAGGCAACCTGGACATGGTTGTTTTTAGTAATCCATGCTCACTTTCCATTTTGCTTAGGTGAAAGGTTAATTAAATAGGCACTTGTCACTTCCTGTTTTTCTGTATGCTTAACAATCCACTGTTGAAATCTTGAGAACTGTTTGCTATTTTGTTCCCAGAATGTGCTGTCCCCAACTGCCAAACTGCAGAATATACTCCCTCACCCGGGTGCACGCAAACCGCACACTCGCCCTGACCCATCAATAAATTTCCCTTTCTGCCTTCTCCAAGAAAAGTATGTAAGCTCTGTTAAAGCTGTTCTCAGGGCTCTCTGCTCTATTTAAGTGAGCTCTGAGCCCCAGCATGCTGGACCCCCAATAACCTCTTTGCTGTGGCCGAGTGAAAATTGTATACTGTTCTGTACTTAAAAGATGCTTTCTTTTGCTTGCCTCTGGATAAAGATAGTCAGTTGCTGTTTGCTTTCGAGTAGGTAGACCCAGAAACCGGAACGTCTTTTCAACTAACTTGGACTAGACTCCCACAGGGGTTCAAAAACTCCCCCACTCTCTTTGATGAAGCCCTTCACAGACATCTCTACAACTTCAGAACTACCCACCCTGAAGTCATTCTGCTTCAATATGTGGATGTCCAGCTACTGGCAGCCAACACCAAAGAAAATTGTGAGTCTGAGACCCAAGCACTATTATCTGAGCTTGCTCAACTCGGGTAGAGAGCTTCGGACAAAAAGGCCCAAATTTGCCAGCAAGAAGTAATCTTCCTGGGGTATTTTCTTAGGCACGGTAAATGATGGCTCACTGAGCCCAGGAAACAAACCGTTGTGCAGATACCACCCCCATTTAACAGGAGACAACATAGAGAGTTTCTTGGGACTGCTGGCTTTAGCAGGTTATGGACCTGGGTTTGTGTTCTTAGCTGCTCCTTTATACCCGCTGTTAAATGAGAATGCCCAATTCCAATGGACCCTTGAGCACCAGCAAGCTTTTGATAACATCTAAGAACACTGACAATGAACTCCTCAACTTCAGTGAGCCCAGCCTGCAATTTCAGAAAGCCCTACACTACGTTAAAAATGTACATCAACTCAATCAACTTGGTTCAAAAAAACTGCAGGCATTACTGTAGGATCAAGAACAGAGTTTTAGACTAACTCACTCACAGTGAAAGGAAATAATTGAATGGGTAACAAAAGCCTGTCAGTTCTGTCAATTGGTTAATGCTTACACTTCCAAGCTTCCTACAGGAAAGCACCTATGAGGAACCAGACCAGGACAATTCTGGGAAGTGAATGTTACTGAAATTAAGCCAGCAAGGTATGGGCTTAAATATCTCCTAGTCTTTGTAGATACATTTTCAGGATGGATTGAAGCCATTCCCACCAAAAAAAAATAAAAGAAAACCGGCACAAATTGTGGTCAAGAAGATCCTGAAAGATATTTATCAAAGACACGGCCTGCCTAATGTAACATGGTCTGATAATTGAAGACCCCTCATGGGCCAGGTAAATCAGCGGTTAGCCAGGACCCTGGGGATTAATTGGAAGTTACATTGTGTTTATAGACCCCAGAGATCAGGACACATAAAAAAAATAAATAAAACCATTAAAGAGACCTTAACAAAATTAAGCTTAGAGACCGGCATAAAAGATTAGACTATGCTCCTGCCTTATGCACTATTTCATCAAGAAATACTCCCTTTGTTTCTTTGTATTACCTCACCCCCTATGAAATTCTCTATGGGGCCCCTCCTCCACTAAGAGACCTAACCCCGACTCTAAGACCTAAGGATCCGTTCCACACACCCTTGCTTGACAGACTTAAATCTCTTGTAAGAACTCAGATATACCTGTGGAAACAGCTGGCTACTGCCTTCCAATCTGGGGACGAGGGGAATCCACATTGATATCAAGAAAGAGACTTCCTCTACATAAGATGACATCAGGTGTCATCCCTGGAACCCCGCTGGAAAGGACCATTCCAGGTGCTACTTATAGCACCTACAGCAGTAAAAGTAGAGGGAATCACTTCCTGCATCCATGCGTCTCATCTCAAGCCTGTGCCATGTCCAGACTCTGGCTGGAAACTGGAAAAGAATGTTAACCCTTTCAAATTGCATATTCGCCACGTGGGTAAGGCTATAGACTCTCTCCTTGGCCACCCGTAGTCCTAACGCTCATCAGCCCCTACTGCAGCAATGGCTGATCACAAATCCTACTAGATAAGAAGTATGGTCTCTCTTGCATACAGCCCACTTAGGGACCTGGAGGCCATCTCTCCACCCAGACATTTGCCAGCTGGCTATAGGTCTTTCCTATTAGAATATCCCTGATGAAGAGGATCCAATTAAAATTCCATTAAAACCTTTCCGTACCATAGATAATGGAAACAAACATTATGGTTGTAGGGAAAGGCAAGCCAGATGCAGGTTGGCTAGCCTATATTAATATGTTTTCCCGGCAGACTATCAAAGCCACAAACCGCCACGGCTGTGTGGGGGAAAAGCCGACTTCTTCTGTAAGTCATGGTGATTTGAGCATACAGGGGCTGCCTGGTGGAACCCAAAATCCTCATCAAATTCAGTACACAGCATTGGCCATATTACCACTTAGACAACCCAAACTGATGGCCAACAGAGGAGTCTCTAGATCTTCAAATTCTGTGTTACCTTTTTAACTTCTGCAAGTGCTCAAAAGGGTGAAAGGAAATTCCCCTATGTGAAGGCCTTTTTCCTCTTTCACTCACATCCTGAACTATGCTTCTCCAATAGTTCCTCAAACTCAGCCTTCTGCTCCAGACTCTCTGCTGTGAGTCCCACCTCAGCAAACCTGATTTCTCTTCTCCAATTACTAGATCAAAAACCGAAACCTCCGCCGGTTCTCAGAGCATTGCCCCCTTGCTGAGGTAGCAGGTACTGAGGTACCCATCCACCCACTCACTTCTCTCTTTTCCTGTCAGTGCCCACACCGGGTCCCACCAGGTCCTCTTACCACCTAACCCAAAGCTCAAACCAGCTTAGGAGAGCCCTCAGACCCCTATCGAAGATGTAATGAAAATGGCCTTTAAAGTTGCTTTGTCATCACTGAAAACAGGTTACTAAATTTTAAAGTCCCTCACAGGCTTTTTGGAATACTCACTCCCGTCTTCCTTTCTGCTCTACTGTTTCTACTGCTCAATTTATGTTGCTAGGAAAATCCCCAAATCCTTTCCCATTATTCTTTTACATCTCTCCTTCCTTATTCTGAGATCCACGGAGCTGCTCTCACCTCCCGCCTTCCCCATCTTCCCCCTCTGTACCAGGCCCTCAGAAAAATCTTCACTGAACTTCTCCAGAAGTCTTCACCATGGCTGACTTTAGGACTTTCAGCAAAAGAGTCTCTATAAATGAGTTCAGTGTAGATTAACTTCCTCTTATTCTGTTGCCCTGTTCTACTTGCCTACTGGCTGGAAAAATCAGCACTCCTAAGCTAGACACCCCCTTAATAGTTTTTCACAGAATATGTGAACAAGGCCTCTGGCCTTGAGCTGGGGCTTCGCAGAGATGGCTACATTTCTAAGATAAAAAGTTACAAACTGGGCTCCATGGTAACAGTTGGCAGGGGGATAAAAGAAAAGGAAAAAAAAAGCTCTCTGCCTCCCAGGTGTCCTTGAAAAGTTAACTTGCCCACAATAGAGGAAAAAACAGAAAAAAAAGCTTCGTTTTGTGAATTTCTGCAGACTGTGAACTTCTGAGTCCCTTCTCTTTCATGTTGGGTACAAAATTCTAAAACTACCTAAAATTGGGGTTCAGGGAGTTAATTGATTACAACAGAAGCAATGCCCTCTGAATCCGGTTGCAACCAAATAGGACTGTTTCCCTGTCTTTGGTGCTATCTTAGGTGCCGTGCCTTGTCCGTCCCTACAACAGTATAATTCTATATACTTAAACATTGTTTATGTTTTCATGAAATGGTCAACAGATGTGATTAATTGTGTAATGGTGAAGATGTGTCCCAGATTGCTCTATAATGACCAAGGTTCATTTGAAGTTCAAACAGGGGGGCATACAACCCGGTTTCACTGGGAACCTATATCCCTCACTTTAGCCATCATATTAGGAATTGGAGTTGTGGCAGGGGTAGTCACAGGAACCACTGCCCTGCTCCATGGTACACAACAAATGACCCAAATAGAAGCAGCAAGAGACCAAAACTTAAAGATAATAGAAACCTCCATCACAGCTTTGAAGGAATCTTTAACATATCTCTCTGAAGTTGTTTTACACTCAAGTTGAGGGTTGGACCTCCCCTCCATGAGAGAAGGGGGCCTTTGTGCTGCATTGATGTAATAATGTTGTTTTGATGCCGACCATACTGAGGTTGTAAAAAAAAACCTATGAGTAAAATAAAAGGATGCCTTGAAAAGCGTCAACGAGAGAGAGAGGCCCAAAAAGGGTGGTTTGAGTCTTGGTTCACACAGTCCCCCTGGTTATCTACGCTTTTATGAACCCTGGCCTGTCCAATAATAATCCTCATATTATTGCTAACTATAAAACCCTGTTTGCTCAACCATGTAAGTTCTTTTCTCCAAGCTCAAATTGGACAAGTTAAACTTATGGTAATACCCCACTAGCAGACATAGAATGTGACATGCCCCAATAATCACCTTTATGATTAAAAGTAGCAAGAAGAAGAAGTGGGGAATAAAAGGTTAATAAAAAAGGTACTTGTAACTTCCTGTTTTTCTGTATGCTTAACAAAACACTGTTGAAATCTTGAGAACTGTTTGTAATCTTGTTCCCAGATTGTGCTGTCCCCAACTGCCAAATTGCAGAATGTATTCCCTCACCCAGTTTCACACTAACAGCCCACTCGCTCTGACCCATCAATAAATTTCTGTCCCTGCCCTCTCCAAGGAAAGTATATAAGCTCTGCTTAAGCTGTTCTCAGGGCTCTCTGCTCTATTCATGTGAGTATATTCAGAAGGAGTATAAAGTGAGTGACAGGATTAGACATTTTCAACAGGCTTGAGGTTGAATACATAATCTTAGGAAGAAACAAATATGTAGTCACCAATAGGATTTATATTTGAGAGCATTAGACAAAGGTGAAATGGATGTTTTAGGAATCCATGCTCACTTTCCACTTAGGATATGGTACAATCATAAGTGTGAACTTTGCATTTGTGTCCAGAATATTACTGTGACAAAATGTATGTGTAGATCAGGTGCATGAGTATTTCTTCCACCATTTCTGGGAGCAATATTTGAAGACTATAAATTATTATTGGGGGTGCAAATAGATGTACCCTGTGTTTATGAAAATAGAGATAATGCATGAATAGACCATACTGTGATTAAGTAATGTAACTGGTTCCAACTTTAAATAATGGATTGAATTCACATCTGAAATTATACAGGGAATCTTATATTGATATACAATCATTCATTCCAACCAGTAATACACCTAATGGTAATATTAGGGTTATGGTTTATCATGATGTGTGTGAGTTTTGCTTCAAAAGTGATTATGGAAATTGAAAATAATGTGTTTGGAAAGAAGTCTCATGAAAAGACCAGTCAAGAAACCTGGAGGAATGCATGTGTTCTGAAGCAGGAAGTGATTGAAAGTGAAACAAATGCATATAAATTTGTGAACTTGTGGATGAAATATATATATTATGAAGTGCAAAAACTGAAGAAATATTAATTTACCAGTGTTGAATGAAATTGAACGTCAATAGACTCATCATGTCCCATAGGAATTCACTTACATTGATGTTAAACTGGGTCAGTTACTGTAGAAATATTGATATTTGTAACCACCATTCTCTGTAGTGAGTTTTCTGTTATAGAAAACAAATATGTATTTCAAGTGGATGAATATTTCTGAGATAAATCTTGTGAGAAGTTGATTATTAATCCACATACATGAAAAAGAATGAATTTTGAGAGTGTATATAAGACACATGTAATTCATATTTTGAAATATTTTTAGAGTGTATATATATATATATATATATATATATATATATATATATATATAAACACACACACACACACACACATACATCACATACATACACATAAAATACACACAGACATTAAATAGTAGCAATATATATGAAAAACATAATTCATCATAATATATATACCAACCACAGATGGAAAAATAATATTTATTTTACTGAAAATGGATTTATGTATAATGTTCTACTAGGAAGCTCACCCATAGGTTGAATTTTTAGTTCCAACAGCGTTTACGAGAAGTGATCTCTTCTCACAATTTGTATCTGCCAAGTCAGGCACCTCACACAAATGTACGTGTGATACCAGGTAGGATTCTATATGTGCATATAAAAATACACGTGCGGAATAGGCTAGAGAGAAAGGGAGTCAGAAATTGACATATTTGTTCATTTTTAAAACACATGGAGAAATATTTTAATAAAAAATTCACTAGATTTATAACACCTACCCTTTATCTTGCAAAAGGCAATTCTAGCATACACCATGCCTCCTCTGAAATGCTTGTATTTCAATTCTATTTGCGTTATTTTTCTCCATCATATTAGTATTAGTAGTTAGAATCTAGTAAGCTATGGGTTAGTGTCAGGGATTCAGTATTTCGAATGGAAAATTGGAAAATGAATCCAATGTATATGCAAATATGTGCTGCACAATAATCTTCCCACTCTCATCCAGAATAATGTCTTGACATTACCTTGGCCTCAAGTAAGACACAATTAGAGGAGAAGAGTTAGAAAATCTGTGAATACATATCTGGATTGGAAAATGCTCAGTAGTTCACAACCTTGGAGGTTGTAGAGGAGTTTCCAAAAGTAAGGGACACGGTTGATACACCCAACCTAAGCTTTTATTAAAATTAGGAGCCATCTTTCCACAAAACCATGAAAGGATAATTTTGGCTTTAGTATAAATTACTGCAAATTCGGAACCTGCTTGAAATGCCTGCCCATGCCTTGAACTCCCCCATGCCTAGCTCTCTGACCAGATCGCAGCCCTCTCTGAAACTTCAGTGACACCTCATAAATAATGGCCTTCCCTGACCATACAACGACCCTCTCTGAGGCTTTAATGGTCCTCATAATTTCTAATTCTAGGGCCAGCAAAAAAAAATGTAAACAAAAATTAGTGTGATGCTTATCAAATTTCTGTTTTCTGTAACGCCCCTTTTGTGTAACTTTCTGGGCTATAAAGCTGGGCTGTAGGAGAGGTGGGTTTGCTGTCTTGTTTCCACTATTTTGAGAGGAAGATGCAGCCCGGCCACTGAAAATAATAAGCTTGTCTTAATTTGACTTTACTTGGAGTCAGTGGTCCTTTCTTGAATCGTGGTCTAACATTTTGTAGTTCCGCAGCGAGATGAACCTGCCCCAACAGATCACAAGACCAGACTGCTGGAAATTCTGAAGCTGGCCTTCCCTCCAGGGCTCCGTCCTGGAGAGGCAAGTTCCAAGGCCTTGGAGTGAGCTTTTGGTCCGGGGAGAACTGCAGTGAACCACCGCACTAAAACAATTAGCAAGCTCATGGTGGAGGAGGCCTCCATTGGTAAGTAGCACCTATATAACATTTGATATCCGGTAAAGGGAGATGTCTTCTGATGACAGAGAGGTGGCCTGGGGAGGCACACATATACTCCTGTCTGGGACAGAAACGAGAATCATTCTGTCCTCTGTTCTATTCTGTAGTGAATTCCTCTGAAAGGGTAGAGAGGTGCCAACAGACACACAGAAGTTCCTATCCTGGAGCATTAGCAAGATGTTCCATTGCTCCTCTGTTTTTCTGTTTCTGCGCCGAGTTTCTGTTTTTTTTTTTTTTGTTTTTTTTTCTGTCTTCTACATGTTTTTTGTTTGTTTGTTTTTGTGTGTTTTGTTGTGTGATTTCTGTGGAAAAAACTTAAGGATATTGGACATGAAAATGGGTAATAAAGCATGTAAGGCTGACATCCCTTTGAACTGTGTTTTAAAGAACTGTGATGAACTTTACCCCCCTTTGTTAAGCAGGATAAGAGAAGCCACTAGCTGGCTGCCTGGAGCACACACACTGCACAGGGCAATGCCTGCTGGGGACGTAAGAACTGAGTATCTCCCAGGTTAACAACTGAAACTCCTTTAAAACCCCTTGTCCCTTCAGACAAAGAGAGTTACAACATTTGGGCAGAGACCCCTGTGTTTTTCCTTTGTTAGCAAAGCAGTAAAACTCCCTTTTTCTTTTTCTCAAACCCTGTCCTCATTATTAAATTGGCATGAATTGACTTCAAATTCAGGAAGTGAACTTTAAGTTACAAATTTTGGTACCCCCCACCGCCCCGGAAATTTTTGAGAGCTGACTACTGAAATGTTAGGAGATGGAGCGTGCTTGGGGTGGAACGAAACCAGAAGAGCTAAACCTGTAAGTATAAGGAGGGACTGAGCGACTCCCAGCAGCTGCCAAAGCCCTGTTTTTTCAGAGAATTACCTCCTTCCTTCCCTGCACTGTAAGGATTATGCCACCTCTGTTTTTTTAAAAAAGAGAAAAAGAAAAAGGGGACACTAAATGCAGTAAAGTAACCATGGAGACCCTTGATATTACATTTCAGGTTGTCCCTCTGTGAAAACATCTGGTTCCCTTGTGGGGACATCTATGGTTCCACTGGTGTAGTTGATTTTTCTCTTATCTGCTCTGTTTTAAAGGCTTCTGTCTGTCAGCCATATTCTGGAGCTCCTTTCTGTCTGTCTTGTGTCTTTTTTTCTGGCCCTTTAAGACATGTGCAATGATATGTTGATATTATAAATTGTTTCTTGGGAATGATCTTAGCTGAATGTGTGTCTAAATGATGATGTTTTATTGTAACAATCTGGTATCTGAATGGGTTTTTAAAGCATTGCACAATCTTGCAGTTAAAAGTCGGGTTTAGGTAATTGTTTAATTTATGATTTCAGATAATTCATGTCAGAGAACTTAAATACTTAGGATGGAAAACTAAACAACACAACTTCCAAGTTGGCAAGTAACTTCCCAATCATTCAGGCTATTTTTCACCAATTTTGAACTGGGTAGCCTGGGAAAATGTCACTGTGTGTAGCAGTGCATTAAATTGGACAAGGATAGTAAATCATAGTATGGTATCTGTTGACAAAAAAAGATGTAAAGATATAAAATTTTGTGAATTGTATCTTAAACTTGTATGATAATTTTCAACATCCAAACCTGAATATTATGGTTGAAATGCCTTAGGCCTGAGGTGTCTGCTCAGATTAGCAGCTTTTCCCTGTTCCTTCTGGACCTCAGCCAGGACTTATGTTGAAATGCAAATGAAAGAAGCCTGCTAACTTAGTAGGAGACTGATCTGAGGCCTAAGAGAAAAAAAAAGTTAAATTGTATGGTATTTACTAATTAATTACCAGTCATTATTTCTAGAACTCTTATTTTTTTCCTTAGATTCTTTATTTTTTTTTGAGCTCATGATTTTGATCCTACAGACCTAGGTTAATGTTTTTCTGATAAGTTCTATCTTTGACCAACTGTGGAGTTTTTGAAACATTGCAATGGATATTTCACCTGTGAAAAGCTACAAGACCTTTACTATTATTATGTGTACACACTGTTGTTATGTGTTGTATATCTATATATACATATGTCCGTATATCATATATATGATACACAAATTAACATATATAAAGTGCACTCATAAAAACAACGCTCATAAAAACAAATTTTACAAAGTGGATCTAAAGATCTTTAATTCACGTGATTTAAATTGTTGAATTTAAATTGGATAAACAGATAAAAAAAAATGTCTTTAAAACTCAGCTTACAAGTTTTTCTAGGTGTTCAAAAATCTAATAAAATATTAATGTCTACAAATTTCTAATATGACTTGGTTCTAGGACTTTTCCTTCAACAAAAAAAAATGGTTTACAATCTTCAATACATTTGTCTAATATTTTGATAAATAAGTAAAGTAAATTTGATATGGGATTACTCATTCATGAGTACTTTTGTTAGATATCTGATTGATTTACTAAGGTCTGTAGAAGTGTGTAATAAAGTCTGTATAAGATTGTAAAAATCAGTCATGTGTTAAAGAGACAAAAATTTCTGAAAACATAAGTTTACCCATAACATTGTGTTTTATTAAGTTTTATTTTTTCTAGAGCAAGCAATCATAAAAATTAAACAACTGATTAAATAAGAACTGTTATTTTAGAGCCCTGTACTGCCATTTCTTTAAAAGCGAAACTTGCTTAATGTAGAAACATCAATGTAATTGTGATGCTATTAATGTGCTCCTATCTTTCAGGTATACAAGTCTGTAAGGTAGAAACTTTAAAAGAGCATTATACCAAGCTGGTGTTCTGAAGTTGTATAGTAAAAAAAAATATATTGGGCATTCATTTACCTGTTTTCAATAAGATATGTAAAGTTTTATGTTACTTTTTACATTGGGGAACAATTTAAATGTATTTTTATGTTAATGAGAGCCTTATCTATGCAAAGGTTAAAAACTTTCAGTGTTTATTAAATTCATGTTTTAAATGTGATATCCTATGGTGTTAGCTAATGTTCATGTGACCTCAAACAATTTATATAAAATTTGTAAAATGATATTTAAAAAAACAAAGTTCATCTTTAGAACTAAAACACTTAATATTTATAAAGAGCCCTGCCTTACCTGAGATAAGGCTCTGTGTCCCATATTACTACATGTGAGAATGACTACGAAAGCTGTAGGTAAGATTATGTTTCATTTAAAGTTATGTTCAAAAGTTGTTTTGTTTTCTGTTAAGATTACTAGGATCTCAAACAGGGGATATAATGTATAACTCAGCTAAAAAATTCAGGGGAGCTATTACACGAACTAAGTATTTTTACACTTGTTAAAAAATTTTATTTTGTAATTTCCTTATAAGTGATCTAAAGATTCCCTGTTAGTGTTTTACAGAAGTGTTGCTTTAAGAACACAGCATGGGTTAATTTAAGATAATAAGTCATCACCTACAAGACACCTACAATACAGATCCCAATTAATAAAAAGATAAATAATTATAAACTTATAGACATTAAACCCCAGTACTCTTAATATAAGGCTGTTAAAATTTATTTGCTGGATAATTAAGATTAGGATTTAAAATTAAATTTACATGAAAAGAGCCAAGAAAACCAATATTTGGATCTTGCCCTCTGAGTCAGTCTGAATCCATTGAACAGGGGACTTCTCTAAAAGCTTTGCAACTCTGGGCCTCATAACCTCACAATCAGGGAGATTAATGAGACCACTGGAAAACAGAAAGCCAATCAGTGCATTTGCTATGAAGAAGAGAGTCATCAGAGAAGGGAGACATCTTTGATGCTTCCGAGGGAAGCCCCATGGTCAAGCAAGACCTGGACCCACCTAGTGCAAATGGCACCAGCAGAACTGAGAAGCTGCTCTCAAGTTTCCCCAGGAATGACTTTCATAAAACTCAGCTAATGTTAACAATAGATAGAAACAAAAGTCAGTTTGACAGCTTCATCTTAAACACTTAGCAAAGAGAGTTAAAACCAAAATACAGCCATTCCTGACATTTTAAATAATAATAATAATAATAATAATAATAATAATAATAATAATAATAATATTTTAAGGTATTCACTTTATGTTATCCTCCCAAAATAAGTAAGACTGGAGGCCACAAAGAAGGATTCTCAGTCAGCAATGCCTGATAACTATAAAAAGTGACTATCAAGAGGAGCTGCCAGAGGCACAAATTTTAAGTTTAAGGCGTACAGATATTCCTAACCTACACAGGTAGGCTTGGTGTTTGCTAGTATGATTATCCAGCCCTGAGTAACAGAATTAAAGGTTTCTCTATTACACACAGAGGTCATACTAGTAAAAGAATTTTGCAAAATCAGATGACATTAAATTATTAAACTGTATCTTATGGGGAGGGACAAATGTAACACTAAATGTTAAATATTAAGTTGACATTCTGATAACTGGGGATATTAAAGCCTGCTGAGGGAACTTCTATACAGTGACATGTTCCAGCTGCTGCAACATTTTTTCAGTACTCATGGTTTTTGTTTCTCACATAGAAGAACCCATCCCCAGATGACTTTACAACCTGTTCTTCCCCAACCAGACTTCAAACCGAACTGATTTCTAAAAGGCAACCCATGTCCCTCAACTGACTTCTAAAAGACAAGTCATGTCCCATATGCTGTGCCCACTCACGTCACCCTCTCTCAGCTCTGAAGACGTCAAAATGAGTGACGCCTCTCGTCTAACAACTATGGAGCCAAAAATAAATAGACTATCAATATAAGTAATTAATTATGTCATTTAAAATCAGGAATCCAGTTATGGGTGAGTTCTAAAAATTTGGAGACTGTTACCTGAGGAATTAAAATTCCCTCATTGCTCTTTACCTACCCTATCAAAGATTTGGAAGGGGCACATTAGAAAGGGGGAATGATAGACCCAACATGATCATTTATTAAAATTGGGAGCCATCTTGCCACAAAACCATGAAAAGATAATTTTGGCTTTACTATACATTACTGCAAATTCTGAATCTGCTTTGAATGCCTGCCCATGCCTTGAACTCACCCATGCCTGGCTCTCTGACCAGATAGCAGCCCTCTCTGAAACTTTAGTGACACCTCATAAATATTGGCCTTCCCTGGCCAGACAACGACAGTCGTTGAGGCTCTAATGGTCCTGATAAATTCTGATGAGGGGCCAGCAAAAAACAAAAAATGTAAAGTAGCATTAATGTGATGCTTCTCCGAGTTCTCTTATCTGTAACCCGCCTTTGTGTAACTTTCTGGGCTATAAAGGTGGGCTGTAGGAAAGGTGGGGTTGCTGTCTTGTTTCCACCATTTTTAGAGGGAGAGGAAGCCAGTGGAAATAATAAGCTTGGTTTAATTTGATTTTAATTGGAGTCAGTGGTCTTTTGTCATGTCCTGGTCTAAAAGGTAAACACTCCACAAATATGGAGCTCTGCCGGCCTAAAACTTGTTGAGAAACTGCCCCTGACCTTGGGCACTTGAAATATATGTTGTTGTCAGGAGCTTTAGCTTCCTTTGTAGTGAGACCATCAAAGCTGGGTCTGCATATATGTGACCTGGAAGATATAGTTTCTTATTTTCAAATGAACATGAGGCAGCAGTGCTGAATTCTCTCTTTGTTGGGAGACTGTGGCCACTGAAGGCTAAGTGCCTCCCCGTGTGGACTGTGAAGCCATTTGCTCATCTTCCACTTTTCATGGTGTTTCTTGCTGTTGCACTGGGAGTTTGGTATTTGCTTCACAAAATACAAGGAGATCAACAGGGACTCAGTGCTGGAGGAATTTCTCATACGTGTGGTGGGTCAGGGTCTGCAGGAGAATACACCAACCAGGCTTCTATCCCACATAGCTTGCCCCCTTAACCATTGCAACCTGATTGTGAACATTGCCCTGAAACCTCTCCATATAACAAGATGCCTTTATATGAAGAGGTCAAACGTATAAGGGATTACGCGCTGCACCATTTCAGCCACAAGCCATTTGGAAGTCATTGGCAGATCCACATGGCCCCACCAGAGATGTTTTATCACACACCTGTGCACCACAGCTCTGTGTCACTATTCAGCAGTCTCCATCTGAGTTTGCCTAGATCTCAGTTTCCAAGGGCGACTCTCATGAGTGGCCTCCTAAAATCCCAACACAATTCATGGCAATTCTTCTCTGAGGTCAGTTCCAGAACTCAGTTTCTAAGGGGAATCACACCAGAGTTCCAGTCATGGTGGCCACAGTCATGTCTTCCAACCGCCACAAAAATGACCACAATTAAAACCAAAACACTCCCACATGGCCCTCATCTTCTTCCATATAGACACTCATCAAATTCTCTGGCTGGAGGTTTTCATAAGGGGCGCAGTTCAAGACAGTGTCCAAAATATGCTCCCTTGCCCCTATTTTCCCTAATGTCAGTGTGGCCTGAACACCCTTCCTGTGAACCACGAGTGATCAAATAGGCCTGCCCTTATTACGGCTTCACTTCTCCAATTTGAGGCCTAATCACTGCCAGCTATAGATTCTTTATGTGAATTGGAGTCATGAGAAAACCCAAGCATCTATGGTCTAGCCTCTGCAGGCATTTGAAGAACTCATTTGTCCCAAAGGATCCCTATTTTCACTTGATGGATGTCAGAAATATTACAGAAGATGGCGAGAATCTTCATACACAATGACTGCTATTTTGACCATTTTGGTTTTGTAGCACACAGGGAATCTTTCTTTAGATCCATCAGGTGCTGAGAATCTAAGCCACAGCCTCACACAGGACCAAGAGGCTGATTAAGAAACATCCCTTTCCAAAGCAATTAAGCAAAGAGCCACAGGTGATGCCAATTCATTTCCATTTGAAAACTGTTTTGTTCAGGCTTCACAAAGGGGTGGCCTGAGGCAAAGACCTTCCTGACATTCAGGGCAATGGAAAAATAGGTAAGCAAATGGTCCAAAGCAAGGATTCTCCACTGAGACTTTACTGGTCACATTCATATCTGAGTTTTCTGAGATCGTCCAATTCCCTTCAGTTATCATGTACATGGCCATGTCACAGAGCTTGGAGGTGATACATATCTTGGACACAAAACCATGAGCCTAGTCTCGAGAGTGGCCAGAATTCAGGAAGAAAACAGCAAGGTAGTAAGATAGTAGGCATTGCCCATCCATAAGGCCAGTCAAAGTCCATTCACAAATTGGGCAGAATGAATGCTGGGAAGCTTTCTACTAGACAGGACACATCCATTGATGCATTCTCTTTTCTAATGTCTACAACCACGGACAAAGTGGGATACACAGACATAGAAACACTCGCCTTATCAAACAACTTACTAGAAAAAGTCCACTCCAAACCAAACAAACCGCCTTTTCTACCTATTCTCAGAACATGAGAAAAAACCACAAACTCACACCCACACGCAAAAAGGCACCTTCTTCCCCCAAATAGGTCTGTGACTATCCGGAGTGTCCTCTGACTGGTGGGTCATACTATGTTCCCCTGAAATGGACTATCCATTCTCAGATCTGGTCTCCTCGGCCAACTGTGTGAGGTTGTCAGGAGCCTGTGGTGAGACACTACCTGCTTTCTCAAGAATGACCCTGGCATTTGGCCATCCTCACATCAGTAGGTACCAAGGAAGAGTGACTCTGTCCTTAGTAACACAAAACAAGTGAGCCCACTGGGACTGGGACTGGGATTGGCTCTGGGTACCTGGCTTCCTGGATCCCAAGTTTAGAGAGTTCCATTACCAAGGAAGTGAGGTAGGTCACTTCCTTTAGGAACTGAATGAGGTCACTGCCTTGCCAAACACTTTGTTCTAACAGTTGCTTCCAAGTGTTCCATGAGCTGGAGGCTGCCCCTACTTCCTGTGACACTTTCACAAGTTAGAATGATATATCATTCATAGGCACCAAAGAACAGCTCTGCACAAAGGCCTGGTTTGGTCCATCTTCTCTACATTAACTAGAGAGAGGCTGATTCATACACTTCCCTTCATCCTGACCAGGTTTTTTTGCCATGGAAGATGACTTTTGCTCTCTCACGTCCATCATAGCTGCCTACATCTTCTTCAGGGATCCTTTCTGCATGGACCTCTGAGGTTCTCAGCAGGTGGAAGATCCCCTACATTTCTGTATTTTAAGACCACCTCTGTCCCTGCTCTTCTCTAAAGTTAGATTGAGGGAACACTGTGTAGTTAGGGTTAATATCAGGTTTGATTTGGGTTAGGAATCATTCTGTGGGATGAATAATGGTACTGGGAATCTGTGATATTTATAAGAATATAGACGTATGATTCAAGTATGAAAAACAGAAATCTAGGTAAGATTTGAAGCCCAGAAGAGAATTGGGCCCTTGATTGGGATACTTAGCATTGAAATACTTTCTGCACAGATGTCTCAGATAAATCGATATACAATGGCATAGGACGTTGTACCTTGGATGATTGAATGTCAAAGAGAACCTCCAGTTAAAAAGGGATAGTTGTTAGGATTAGGAAGATAGTCGGTAGGTTTAGAAAGAAGAGTGAGTATAGGATTTGGACCAAAGTTCTTTATCAATAGAGTTTCAGTTAGAGAGTGAATGTTAATGTCATTCCTTGTGAAGAGTCAGTCACAATGATGAACTGGGGAAAATATGTAGGAAAGCAGATATCAATAGAGACATTATGAAATCAGGCAAAGTATTAAGTGAGTCATAGGATTAGGCATTTTCAACAGGGTTGAGGTTGAATATATAATCTTAGGAAGAAACAAATATGTAGTCACGAAGAGAATTGACATTTGTGAGCATTAGGCAACCTGGACAAGAATGTTTTTAGTAATCCATGCTCACTTTACATTTAGGCTTTGGTGAAATTACATAAAATAGGTAGTTGTCACTTTCTGTTTTTCTGTATGCTTAACAAAACACTGTTGAAATCTTGAAAACTTTTGCTAATCTTGTTTCCAGAATGTCCTGTCCCGAACTGCCAAACTGTAGAATGTATTCCCTCTCCCGTTTACACGCAAACCGCCCACTCGCCCTGACCCATCCATAAACTTCCCTCCCTGCCCTCTCCAAGGAAAGTATATAAGCTCTGCTTAAGCTGTTCTCAGGGCTCTCTGCTCTATTCAAGTGAGCTCTGAGTCCCAGAATTCTGGACCCTTGGCTGTTGCATGAGACAGTCTCTTGGTGGTCTCTTCCTCCAACGCTCGCCCGAACTTTACATCTGAGGTCCGCAGGGAGATCCCGCAGTGGTGGATGAAAGACAGACAATGGGCTCCTCTCAGGGTGAGTAAGGTGCCTCTTCTGGTTTCAGGTTTCAGGTTAGGGATGGGCATAATGGCTATCGGTGATGAGCATGAGCTCTCTCTGAGGGTGGCTGACAGACGTGTCACAGAGCCACAGGTCATGTCTCTGGGGGACGCCCTGGAGGTCTCGGGAAATCGAGTAACAATAGTCTCCTCGACTCAGTGATATTTTGTTTTGGATTCGGTATTGCCCGCCCATCAGGTTGTGCCGGCTACTCTGTCCTGGTCTCAGTACTGGAGGTCCATTGCCTGTCTTTATTGTCTTGTCTTGTCTGTGTCGTGTGTCATTGGTTTCACTGTTTGTGTATCTTTCATATGGGACAGAGCACTTCAACGCCTCTGTCCCTGACCCTTGATCAGTGGACCAAAGTCTGCTTAAGGGCTCAGAATCTTTCTTTTTCAGTAAAACGCCGGACCTGGTAGACACTCTGTGCCTCAGAATGACCCACCTTCGGAGTCGGATAGCCCCCAGAAGGATGTTTCTACTTCTCACTAATTTAAAAACTCAGAGATATTGTCTTTCAGCCAGGGCCACTTAGCCATCCAGATCAACAGCAATATATCTTAACTTAGCAGGACCTCTGCAAATCTCCTTCTCCATGGGTGAAACCTTTCCTTGAACCTGCCCCCGCTCCTACTGCTTCCCCCACGATTGTATCTCTCAAACCCTCTGCTCCTCCTCCTCCACCCTCTGTTCTCCCTGAGTCTCAAGACTCTACTGGACTCTCCTCCCCCTCCTTATGCCCTGTCCTCGTCCCCCAACCCCCAACTCCCTCTAAGTGATTCCCCTGCTGGTGACTCAGACTCTCCACCATTGGAGGAATCTAGGCCAGCCCAGCTCTCTCCAGATGACTACCCCGTGGCACACACAGCCCCTCCTTCCCTGGAGGAAGCTGGCCCTGCCAAAAGAACTCAAAGAACTTGCCGGCAGTGAGTAAATTTTGAAGTGGACACAGGGGCAGTATACTCAGCCCTTAAGACACCGTTGGGCCATCTATCAAATAAAATGACTCTAGTTCAAGGGCCTAATGACAGTAAATATGGGGCTTAGACAACTAAGAGGACCATGGTCCTGGGGAAAGGAAAAATCCATCACTCCTTTCTAGTAATCCCAGAATGCCCCCCCCCCATTGATGGGCAGAGATCTGCTCAACAAGCTCCAGGCCAGAATAACTTTTATCCCTGAAGGCCCCCAAGTGAAATTTCTAAAACCTTCAGTAGAAACTCCTATAGTCACGGCTTTAACTATGTCAGTAGAAGATGAACATCAACTCGTCACCCCCCCCCCCAAGACTGATCAAACAGGCAAGCTACCCCAGAAATGGATAACAGATTTTGCAGATGCCTAGGAAAAAACTGCTGAGTTAGGCGTAGCCATGAAACAACCTCCAATAACAGTGGGGTTAATAACTACAGCCCACCCAGTCAATGTCAAAAAATATCCTCTGAGCAAGAAAGCTAAAGATGGGATAAGGCCCTGTATTCAGAAATATCTGGCCTTAGGGGTCCTAAGGCCCAGTCATTCAAACTGGAACACACCCCTGGTACCAGTAAAAAAAATCCAGGAACTGGGGTCTATCGCTTCCTTCAAGACCTAAGAGAGATCAACAACAGAGTGCAGAACATTCACCCCACGGTACCTTATCTGTACAATCTGCCTAGCACTCTGAACCCTGAGCGGAATTGCTATACTGTTCTGTACTTTAAAAAAATGCTTTCTTTTGCTTGCGTCTGCATAAAGATAGTCATTTTCTATTTGCTTTCGAGTGGGTAGACCCAGAAAACAGAACGTCTGGTCAACTAACTTGGACTAGATTCCCACAGGGGTTCAAAATTTCCCCCACTCTCTTTGATGAAGCGCTCCCCAGAGATCTCAACAACTTCAGAACTACGCACCCTGAAGACACCCTGCTTCAATATGTGGATGACCTGCTACTGGCAGCCAACACCAAGGAAAACTGTGAGTCTGGGACCCAAGCACTATTTTCCGAGCTTGCTCAACTCGGGTATACTGCTTCTGCCAAATAGGCCCAAATTTGCCAGAAAGAAGTAATCTTCCTGGGCTATTCCCTTAGGGGCAGTAAACGATGGCTCACTGAGCCCAGAAAAGAAACCATTGAGCATATACCACCCCCATCTAATAGCAGACAATTCAGAGAGTTTCTTGGGACTGCTGGCTTTTGCAGGTTATGGATACGCGGGTTTGCGTCCTTAGCTGCTCCTTTATACCCGCTGTTAAAAGGAGATGCCCAATTCTAATGGACCCCTGAGCACCAGCAAGCTTTTGACAACATCTAATGACACTGAAACTGAAATCCTCAACTTCACTGAGCCCAGCCTGCATTTTCAGAAAGCCCTATGGTACGTTAAAAATGTACATCAACTCACTCACATTGGTTCAAAGAAACTTCAGGCATTCCTGAAGAATAAAGAACAGAGTTTTCCACTAACCAACTCAGAGCGAAAGGAAATAACTGAACATGTAACAAAAGCCTGTCAGGCCTGTCAATTGGTTAATGCTTGCCCTTCCAAGTTTCTTGCAGTTAACCACCTACAAAGATCCAGACCAGGACAATTCTTGGAAGTGGACTTTACTGAAATTAAGCCAGCATGGTATGGACTTAAATATCTCCAAGTTTTTGTAGGCACATTTTCAGGATGGATTGAAGCCTTCCCACAAAAAAAAGGCACACATTGTGGTCAAGAAGATCCTGAAAGATAATTTTCCAAGATACGGACTGCCTAAGGTAATAGGGTCTGAAAATGGATTGGCGTTCATGGCCTTGTAAGTCAGGGGTTAGCCAGGACCCTGGGGATTAATTGGAAGTTACAATGTGCTTATAGACCCCAGAGCTCAGGACAGGTAAAATAAATAAATAGAAGCATTAAAGAGACCTTAACAAAATTAAGCTTAGATATCAGCATAAAAACTTGGACTATGCTCCTACCTTATGCACTGTTTCATGCAAGAAATACTCATACTCCCTCTGTTTCTTTGTGTAATCTCACGCACTATGAAATTCTCTATGGTCCCTCCTCCAGTAAGGGACATAACCCCAACTCTAAGACCTAATGATCCCTTCCGCACCTCCTGAGTTGACAGAGTTAAAGTTCTTGAAAGAAGACAGTGATATCTGTGGAAACAGCTGGCCACTACCTACCAACCTGGGGACGAGGGGACTCCATATCAATATCAAGTAAGAGACTTCATCTACATAAGACGACATCAGGTGTCATCCCTGGAACCCCGCTGGAAAGGACCATACCAGGTGCTACTTATAACACCTACAGTGGTAAAGGTAGAGGGAATCACTTCCGGGATCCATGCCTCTCATCTCAAGCCTGCGCCCTGTCCAGACTCTGACTGGAAAATAGAAATGACTGGTAATCTTTTCAAATTGTGTATTCGCCATGTGCATAAGGCTATAGACTCTCCCCTTGGCCAATAGTAGTCCTAAACCTCATCAGCCTGTTCAGCAGCGATGGCTGATCACAAATCATACTGTACTAGAAGTATGCTCTATCTTGCATACAGCCCCCTTAGGGACCTGGTGGCCATCTCTCTACCCAGACATTTGTCAGCTGGCTATAGGTCTTTCCTATTGGGATATCCCTGATGAAGGGGATCCCACTAAAATTCCATTAAATCTTTTCCGTGCCATACGTAATGGAAACAAACATTATGGATGTAGGGACACGTGAGCCAGATACAGGTTGGCTAGCCCAGATTACTATGTTTGCTCAGCGGACTATCAAACCCACTAACAGCCAGGGCTGTGTGGGGGAAAAGCCGACTTCTTCTGTAAGTCATGGGATGTAAGCATACAGGGGCTGCCTGGTGGAACCCAAACTCCTCATCAAATTCAGTACTCAGCATTGGGCATATTACCAATTAGACAACCAAAACCGATGGCCCCCAGAGGGGTCTCTAGATGCTCAAATTCTGCATGACCTTTTTGACTTCGGCAAGTGCTCAAATGGTGGAAGGAAATTCCCCTATGTGGAGGCCTTTTCCCTCCTTCACTCACATCCTGAACTATGCTTCTCTAATAGATCCTCACCCTCTGCTTTCTGCTCCAGACTCTCTGCTGTCACTCCCACATAAGCAAACTGATTTCTCCCCTCCAATTACAAGATAAAAAACCGAAGCCTCTGCCGGCTCTTAGACCATTGCCCCCTTGCTGAGGTAACAAGTACTAAGGTACCCATCCACCCACTCACTCCTCTCTTCTCCTGTCAGTGCCCTCACCAGGTCCCACCAAGTCCTCTTACCAACTAAACCAAAGCTCAAAAAGCTAAGGAGAGCCCTCAGCACCCTATCCAAGATGTAATGAAAATGGCCTTTAAAGTTTTTTTTTTGTCATCAGTGAAAACAGGTTACTAAAAATTTAACATCGCTCACAGGCTTTTTGGGATACTCACTCCTGTCTTCTCCTCTGTTCTACGTGTTCTACTGCTCAACATTTTGTTGCCTGGAAAATCCCAAACCCCTTTCCCATTATTCTTTTACATCTCTCCTTTCTCATTCTCAGACCATTCTCTTAAACCTCTCTCTCTGAATTTGTTTTACAGAACAGGCGAGGGTTGGACCTCCTCTTCATGAGAGAAGAGGGCCTTTGTGCTGCATTGAGGGAAGAATGTTGTTTTTATGCCGACCATACTGGAGTTGTAAAAAAAATTATGAGTAAGTTAAAAAGATGCCTTGAAGAGCATCAACAAAGGAGAGGGGCACATAAAGGTTGGTTTGTGTCTTTGTTCACATAGTCCCCCTGGTTACCTACGCTTTTATCAACCCTGGCCAGTCCATTAACAATCCTCATATTAATGCTAATTGTAGGAACCTGTTTGCTCAACCATGTAGTTTCTTTTCTACAAGCTCAAATTGGATAAGTTAAACTTATGGTAATCAGACAACAATATACCTCACTAGGAGACATAAAATCAGAGACCCCCCAATGATCACTTTTATGATTAAAAGTAACCAGAATGAGAAGTGGGGAATGAAAGGTTAATAAAATAGGTACTTGTAATACCTGTTTTTCTGTATGCTTAACAAAACACTGTTGAAATCTTGAGAACTCTTTGCTAATCTTGTTCCCAGAATGTGCTGTCCCCAACTGCCAAACTGCAGAATGTACTCCCTCTCCCATTGGCACGCAAACCACTCACTCGACCTGACCAATCAATAAATTTCCCTCCCTGCCCTCACCAAGTAAAGTACATAAGCTCTGCTTAAGATGTTCTCAGGGCTCTCTTCTCTATTCAAGTGAGCTCTGAGCCTCAGCATGCTGGACCCCCAAAAAGCCCTTTGCTGTTTCATGAGACAGTCTCTTCCTGGTTTCTTCCTCCAAAGCTCGGCCGACCTTTACATTGGTACAATCATAAGTGTGAACTTTCCTTTGTGTGTCCAGAATATTACTGTAATAAAATGTATATGTAGATCAGGTGACAGGAGTATTTCTTCCACCATTTCTGGGAGCAATATAATGAAGATGTATGAATTAGTATTGGGGATAGAAATAGGTGAACCATGTGTCTATGAATATAGAGATAATGCATGAATAGACAATACTGTGAATAAATAATATAACTGGTTCCAACTTTAAATAATGGATTGAATTGATATCTGAAAATATACAGAAAATCTTATATTGATATAATACATTTAATCCTACCCGTTATATATCTAATTGTAATATTAGGGTTAAGGATTCTCATGAAGAGTGTGTGAGTATTGCTTCAAAAGTGATAATGGAAATTGAAAATAATGTGTTTGGAAAGAAGTCTCATGAAAAGACCAGTCAAGAAACCTGGAAGTGTACATGTGTTCTGAAGCAGGAAGTGATTTAAAGTGAAACAAATGCCTAAATATTTGCTAACTTGTAGATAAAATATATATCCTATGATGTGCATTAATTGAAGAAATAGTAATGTACCAGTGTTGACAAAAATTAACGTTAAATACACATCATGTCCCATAGGAATCTACTTGAATTGATGTTAAACTGGGTCAGTTACTGTAGAAATATTAGGATTTGTATGCACCATTCACTCAAGTTAGTTTTCAGTACTAAAAAAGAAATATTTATTTCAGGTGGATGAATATCTCTGAGAATAATCTTGTGAAAAGTTGATTATAAATCCACATATATGAATATTAATTAATTTAGGGAGTGTATAATAAGACTCATACATTTCATATTTTGAAAAATCTGGAGAGTGTGTGTGTATACACACACACACACACACACACACACACACTGAGACATTAAAAATAGCAATATATATATATCAATCGAAATTCACCATGAAATATATATCATCCACAGATCCAAAAATATTCATTTTATTGAAGATAGATTTATGCATAATGTTGTTGAACTAGCAAGTTTACCCATACATTGAATTTTCAGTTCCAACAGCATTTAGGAGGAGTGATCTCTTCTCACAATTTGTATCTGCCACGTCAGCCACCTCACAAAAATGTACGTGTGATACCAGGTAGTATTCTATATGTGTATATAAAAATGCATGTGCTGAATAGGCTACAGAGAGAGGGAGACAGGAATTCACATATTTGTTAACATTAAAAACACATGGAGAACTATTTCAACAGAAAATTGACTATATTTATAACACCTACCCTTTTTTATGCAAAAGGCAAGTCCAACTCTACACCATGCCTCCACTGAACTGCTTGCATTTCTATTCTGTTTGGGTTATTTTACTGCATCATATTAGGGTTAGTAGTCAGAGTCTAGTTTGTTATGGGTTACTGTCTGGGATTCAATATTTCAAATGGAAAATACGATAATGAATCCAATGTGCATGCAAATATGTGCTACACAAAAATCATCCCACTCTCATCCAGAACAAAGCTTTGACATTCCCTTCGTCTGAAGTAAGTCACAGTTAGAACAGTGGTGTTAGAAAATCTGTGAATACATATCTGGAATGGAAAATTCTCGGGAGTTCACAACCTTGGAGGTGGTAGAGGAGTTTCCAAAAGTAACGGACATGGTAAGCACTCCTCAAACATGGAAGTCTGCTAGCCTAAAGACATCTTGAGAAACTTCCTCTGAGTTTGGGCACTTGAAATATATGTTATTTTCAGGAGCTTTAGCTTTCTTTGTAGTGGGACCATCAAAGCTGGGTCTACATCTATGTGACCTGAAGGATATGGTTTCTTATTTTCCAGTAAACTTTAGGCAACAGTTCTGAATTCACTCTTTGTAGGTAAACAGTGGCCACATGGGTCTAAGTGTCTCTCCGTGGGGACTGTGGAACCATTTGGTCATCCTCCACTTTTCGTGGTGTTTTTTGCTGCTGCACTGGGAGTTTGGTATTTCCTTCACAAAATACAAGAAGTTCAACAGGGACACAGTGCTAGACGGAGTTCTGTCACTTGCGGTGGGTCAGGGTCTGCAGGAGAATGCACCAACCAGGCTTCTTTCCCACATAGCTTGCCAACTTGTGCATAGAAACTTGATTCTTAACATTGCCCTGAAACCTCTCCATATAAAAACATGCTTTTACATATACGTGTCTCCTGCCTGCACCATGTCAGTCACAAGCAATTTGGAAGCCAATGGCAGATCTACATGGCCACAACACAAATGTATTATCACACAACTGCACACCACTTTCTAGGCCCACTACTCTGCAGGCTCTAACTTAATGGCATCTCTGTTCTACACCATTTTCATGAAACCCAGTCAATCAAGGAACTGTCTGGTACACTCTTGATCAGCAACAGGACATCCAAAGGTTCTCCAGTGCCACCTGGTCATGGGAATTTCAAAAATTTCATTTTATTTATCTATCCATTTTTCAAGGATGAAGTTGAAGGCACTGTGGGTTTCAATTCATTCAGGAACCATTAAATGGTGAGGAAGCTCATTTCAATGAATGCTCTGGAGAATGATAACAGGCAAGGTTTCCCAAAGAGTGTCCAAAAGGTCACATGAAGCCAGCGCTGTTGAGGTCTACAATGTGAGGTCCATGTGTGTTTTGACTCTCAACTATGGCTGCCAAGTTTTTCAGAATAAAATCATGTGATATTCCGGCTGAGATTTCCAGTGCTCTCTGGAAAGCCACCTGGGCCTAGATCTCAGGTTCCAAGGGTGACTCTCATGCATGGCCTCCTTAAATGCCAACACAATTCATGGCAATACTTCTCTGAGGTTAGTTCCAGAACTCAGTCTCTAAGGGAAATCACACCAGAGTTCAAGAGCAGGTGGACCCAGTCATCTCTTCCAACTGCCACACAAATGACCACAATTTAAACCAAAACACTCCCACATGACCCTCATCTTTATCCATATAGACATTCATCATAACCTCTGGCTGTATGTTTCCATGAGGGGTGCAGCACAAGACAGTGTCCAAAATAAACTTCCTTGCCCCTCATTTGCCTAAAGTCTGGGTGGCCTGGAAACACTTCCTGTGAAACAGGAGTGATCAAATAGGCCTGCCCTAAATACTGCTGTGCTTCTCCAATTTGAGGCCTACTCACTGTCACGTATTGATTATGTATGTGATTTGGAGTCATGAGACAACACAAGCAACTATGGGCTAGACTCTGCAGGGATTTGAAGAGCTCATTTGACCCAAAGGATCCCTATTCTCACTTGATGGAGGTCAGGAACCTTACAGAGGAAGGCGAGAGACTTCATCCACAATTACTGCACTTTTTGGCATTTTGGTTATGGATGCAAACATGGGATCTTTCTTTAGATCCATCAAGTGCTGAGAATCTAAGCCAAAGCCTCACACAGGGCCAAGTGGCTGATTCAGACACATCCCTTTCCTAAGCAATTAAGCAAAGAGCCACAGGTGATGTCCATTCATTTCCATTTGAAAACTGTTTTGTTCAGGCTTCACAAAGGTGTGGCCAGAGGCAAAGGCCTTCCTGACATTAAGGGCAACAGAAGAATAGGTAAGCAATAGGCCCAAATCAGGGTTTCCCCACTGAGACTTTCCTGGTCACATTGATATCTGGGTTTTCTGAGATGCTCCAATTCGCTTCAGCTATCCAGTACATGGCTATGTCACAGAGATTGGAGGTGGTAAATAATTTGGACACAAAACCATGATCCTTTTCTGGAGAGTGGCAAAATTCAGGAAGAAAAGAGAAACTTTGGAAGATAGTAGGCATTGCCCATCCATAAGGCAAGCTGAATTCCTTTCATAAATTGGGTAGGATGAATTCTGGGAAGATTTCTACAACACAGGACACATTCATTGATGCATTCTCTTTTCTAATATCTACAACCAAGGTCACAGAGAGATAGACAGACATAGAAACACTCGGCTCCTCAAAGGACTTACCAGATACAGTCCACTCCAAACCAAACAAACCACCTTTCCTACCTATTCTCAGAACATGAGACAAAATCACAAACTCACACCCACACCCACAAAGGCACCTCGTTTTCACAAATAGGTCTGTGACCATCAGGAGTGTCCAATGACTCGTGGCCCCTACTATGTTTTCCCGAAATGGCTTGTCCTGTCTCAGATCTGGTCTCCTTGGCCAACTCTGAGGAGTTGTGAGGAGCAAGCGATGAACAACTACATGCTTTCTGAAAAAGTACACTCTTCAGAGCGCTGCTGGCATTTGGCAATCCTCACATAAGTAGGTACCAAGGAAGACTGACACTGTCCTTGGTTATTTCAAAAAACTGAGCCCACTGGAACTGGGACTGGGACTCGCTCTGGGTGCCTGGATTCCTGGATCCCAAGTTGGGATAGTTCCATCACCAAGAAAGTGAGGTAGGTCACTTCATTCAGGAACAGAATGAGGTCACTACCTTGGCGACAACTTTGTCCTAACAGTTCCATTCAACGGTCCCAATAGATGGAGGCTACCCCTACTTCCTGTGACACTTTCACAAGTTAGGATGGTATATCAACCATAGGCACCCAGGAACATCTCTCCACACAGGCCTGGTTTGGTCCATCTTCTCTACATTAAGAAGAGAAAGGCTGATTCAGACACAAACCTTCATCCTGACCAGGATGTTTGCCATGGAAGATGACTTGTGCTCTCTCAGGTTCTTCATGGCTGCCTACAACTTCTCCAGGGATTATTTCTGCATGGACCTTTGAGGTTCTCAGCAGGTGGAAGATCCCCTACATTCCTCTTTTGTAAGACCAACTCTGATCCTGATCTTCTGTAAAGTTAGATTGAGGGAACAGTGTATGTTTAGGGTTAATAGCATGTTCAATTTGAGTTAGGAATCATTCTGTGGGATGAATAATGGTACTTGAAACCTGTGATATTTACAAGAAAGGGGAAATATAATTATGAAAACAGAAATCTAAGTAAGATTTGAAGCCCTGAAGGGCAAATTGGGCCCTTGAGTTGGATACTTATCTTTGAATTATGTTCCGCACAGTTATCTCAGATAAATCCATATACAATGGCATAGGACCTTGTACCTTGGATAATTGAATGTAGAAGAGAACATCCAGTCAAAAAAAAGATAGTCAGTAGGATTAGGATGATCGTCCGTAGGTTTAGGAAGAAGAGTGAGTAAATGATTTGGACCATAAGTTCTTTCGCAAGAGGGTTTCGAGTAGAGAGTGAATGTAAATGTCAGAACATGTGAAGAGTCAGTCACAAAGATGAACTGGGGAAAATATGTAGGAAAGTAGATATCAATAGAGATATTAGGAAATCAGGAAAAGAATAAAGTGAGTGATTGGATTAGACATTTTCAACAGGCTTGAGGTTGAGTATATAATCTTAGGAGGAAACAAATATATAGTCACAAATAGGATTTACAATTGAGAGCATTAGGCAACCTGGAGATGGATGATTATTGTAATCCATGCTCACTTTCCATTTAGGATTTGGTACAATCATAAATGTGACTTTGCATTTTGTGTCCAGAATATTACTGTGATAAAATGTATATGTACATCAGGGAACATAAGTATTTCTTCCACCATTTTTGCAAACAAGTTTTTGAAGACATATAAATTAATTTTGGGAGTAAAAATAGGTGTGCCCTGTGTCTCTGAATATAGAGAAAATGCATGAATAGACCATATTGTGAATAAATAATATAACTGGCTCCAACTTTAAATAATGGATTGAATTGATATCTGAAAATATACAGGAAATTTTATATTGATATACATCCATTCATTACAACCAGTTATACATCTAATGGTAATTTTAGGGTTATGCTTTATCATGAAGAGTGTGTGAGGTTTGCTTTAAAATTGATTATGAAAATCGAAAATAATGTGTTTGGAAAGAAGTTTCATGAAAAGGCCAGTCAAGAAACCTGGAGGAAATCATGTGTTCTGAAGCAGGAAATGATGGAAACTGAAACAAATGCCTATAAATTTGTGAACTTGTGGATGAAATATATATATTATGATGTTCAAAAACTTAAGAAATAGTAATATACCAGTGTTGAATGAAAATGAACCTCAAAATACACACCATGTCCCATAGGAATCTACTTGCATTGATGTTAAACTGAGTCAGTTAGTGTAGCAATATTAGGATCTGTAACCACCATTCACTGTAGTGAGTTTGTTGTACTAGGAAACAAACATGTATTTCACGTGGATGAATATTTCTGAGAAAAATCTTGTGAAAAGTTGATTATAAATCCACATACATGAACATGAATGAATTCAGGGAGTGTATATAAGACACATATATTTCATATTTTGAAAAATCTGGACAGTATATATATATATATATATATATATATATATATATATATATATATATATACACACAAAACACACACAGAGACATTAAAATGTAGCAATATATATGCCAATCGAAATTCATCATGAAATATATATCCTCCAGAGATGGAAAAATTTATATTTTAATGAAAATGGATTTATGTATAATATTCCACTAGGAAGGTCACCCATAGGTTGAATTTTAAATTCCAAAAGTGTTTATGAGGGGTGATCTCTTCTCACAATTTGTATCTGCCAATGCATGCACTCACAATAATGTACTTGTGATACCAGGTAGGATTCTATATGTGCATATAAAAATACTTGTGCTGAATAGGCTACAGAGAAAGGGAGACAGAAATTCACATAGTTGTTAACTTTAAAAACTCATTGTGAACTATATCAATTAAAATTGACAAGATTTGAAACATCTACAATTTGTTATGCAAAAGGCAAGTCCAAATATATGTGATACATCCACTGAACTGCTTGTATTTCTTTTCTGTTTGGGTTATTTTTCTCCATCATATTAGGTTTATCAGTAAGAGTCTAGTTGGGTATGGGTTATTGTCAGGGATTCAGTATGTCGAATGGAAAATAGGAAAATGTATCCAATGTGTATGCAAATATGTGCTACACAAAAATCTTCCTACTCTCATCCAGAAAAATGCCTTTACATTACCTTCACCCCAAGTAAGACACAATTAGAGGAAAATAGTTAGAAAATATGTGAATACATATCTGCAATGGAAAATAATCAGGAGTTCACAACCTTGGAGGTGGTAGAGGAATTTCCAAAACTAAGGGACAGGGCAAACACTCCACGTACATGGAGCTCTGCCGGAATAATACTTCTTGAGAAACTGCCTCTGTGGTTGGACACTTGAAATATTTGTTGTTCTCAGGAGCTTGTCAGAAACTATGTTCCTTTGTAGTGAGAACATCAAAGCTGACCCTGCATCTATGTCCAATGAACATGAGACAGCAGTGCCGAATTCTCCATTTGTATGTAAACTGTGGCCACTGTGGGTAAGTGTCTCCCCGTGTGGACTGTGAAGCCATTTGGTCATCCTCCACTTTCCATGGTGTTTCTTGCTCCTGCACTGGGAGTTTGGTATTTGCTTCATGAAATACAAGGAGTTCATCTGGGACACAGTGTTGGAGGGAGTTATGTCACATGTGGTTTGTCAGGGTCTGCAGGAGAATGCACCAAACAGGCTTCTATCCCACATAGCTTTCTACTTGACCATAGCAACCCTATTCTGAAGATTGCCCTGAAACCTCTCCATATAAAAAGATGCCTTTACAAGAAAGAGCCTGCTGGCTGCACCATGTCAGCCACAAGCTATTTGGAAGTCAATGGGAGATCCACATGTCTCAACCACAGATATTTTTTCACACACCTGCACACCACAGCTCTTGGCCCACTACTCTGCAGGCTTCAATATACTGGCATCTCTGTTCTACACCATTTTCATGAAACCCAGTCAAACAAGGCACGGTCTGGTACACTCATGATCAGCAACCGAACATCCAAAGGTTCTCCAGGGCAACCAGGTCATGGGAATTTCAAAAATTTCATGGTATTTATGTAGCCATTTTTCAAGGATGAAGTTGGAGGCACTGTGGGTTTCAATTCATTCAGGAACCATTAAAAGTTGAGGAAGTTCATTTCAAAGAAAGCTCTGGAGAACTCTCACATGCAAGGCTTCCAAAAGAGTGGACAAAAGGTCACATGATGCCAGGCCCATTGAGTTCTCCAATATGAGTTCCATGTGTGTTTTGACTCTCAACTATTGCTGCCAAGTATTAAAGAATAAAATCCTGTTATATCCTGGCTGAGATTCTCAGTACTCTGAGGAAAGCCACCCTGGGCCAAGCTCTCTGTTTCCAAGGGCGACTCTCATGCGTGGCCTCATAAAATCCCAACACAATTTATGACAATACTTCTCTGAGTCAGTTTCAGAACGCAGTCTCTAAGGGGAATCACACCAGAGTTCAAGCCCAGGTTGACCCAGTCATCTCTCCACACCGCCAAACAAATGACCACAATTAAAACCAAAACACTCCCACATGGCTTCCATCTTCTTCCATGTAGACACTCATCATAACCTCTGGTTGGAGCTTTCCATGAGGGGCACATTCCAAAGAGTGTCCAAAATAAGCTCCATGTCCCTCATTTGGCTAAAGTCAGGGTGGGCTGGAAACCCTTCCTGTGAAACCGGAGTGATCAAATATTCCTGCCCTTAATACTGCTCCGCTTCTCCAATTTGAGGCCTTCTGACTGTGGGGTTTAGATTCTTTATGTGAATTGGAATCAGGAGAAAAGACAAGCCCTTCTGCAGAGATTTGAGGAACTCATTTGACCCAAAGGATCCCTATTCTCACTTGATGGATTTCAGGAACCTAACAGAGGAAGGCAATAGAATTCATTCACAATGACTGAACATTTTGCCATTTTGGTTTTGGATGCACACATGGAATCTTTCTTTAGATCCATCAGGTGCTGAGAATATAAGCCACAGCCTCACACAGGGCCAAGAGGCTGATTCAGACACATCCTATTCCAAAGAAATTAAGCAAAGAATCCAAGGTGATGCCCATTCATTTACATTTGAAAACTGTTTTCTTCAGGGTTCATAAAGGGGTGGCCTGAGGCAAAGACGTTCCTGAAATTCAGGGCAACAGAACAATAGGTTAGCAAATGACCCAAAGCAGGGTTTCTCCACTGAGAGTTTCCTGGTCACACTGATATCTGAGTTTTCTGAGATACTGGCCATTCCATTCAGCTATCCAGTACAAGGCCATGTCACAGACGTTGGAGTTGGCACCTATCTTGGACACAAATCCATGATCCTATTCTGGAGAGTGGCCAGAATTCAGGAAGAAAAAATGGGACTTAGGAAGGTAGTAGGTTTTGACCATCCATAAGGAAAGCCACACTCCATTCATAAGTTAGACAGGATGAATTCTGGGAAGTTTTCTAGTAGACAGGACACATCCATTGTTGCATTGTCTTTTCTCGTGTCTACAACCACAGACACAGTGGGATACACAGACATAGAAACACTCACCTTGTCAAACGACTTAATAGAAACAGTTCACTCCAAACAAACAAACAAACAAACAAAAAAAACGCCTTTCCTACCTATTCTCAGAACATGAGAGAAAACAACAAACCCACACTCACAAAGGCACCTCCTTCCCCCAAGTAAGTCTTTGACTATCCGGTGTGTCCTCTGACTGGTGGGCCATACTATGTTCCCCCGAAATGGCCTGTACCCTTTCTTGTTTCCTTAGCCAACACTGTGAAGTTGTCAGGAAAAAGTGGTGAGCCACTACCTGCTTTATCAGGAAAGGTCCCTCTTAAGAGCTCTCCTGGCATTTTGCCATCCTCACATCAGTAGGTACCAAGAAAGACTAACTGTCCTTGGTAAATCCACACAAGTGAGCCCACTGGGACTGGGACTGGGAATGCATCTGGGTGCCTGGCTTCTTGGATACCAAGTTCAGAGAGTTCCATCACCAAGGAAATGAGGTACATCACTTTCTTTGGAACTGAATGAGGTCACTGCCTTGGCAACCCCTTTGTCCTAACAATTGCTTCCAAAGGTCCAGTGAGATGGTGGCTGTCCCTACTTTCTCTGACACTTTCACAAGTTAGAATGGTATATCAATCATAGGCACCCGGGAACAGCTCTCCACACAGGCCTGGTTGGTCCATCTTCTCCACAATAAGAAGAGAGAGCCTGATTCAGAAACATCCTTTCATCCTGACCAGGTTGTTTGCCATGCAAATTGGCCTTTGCTCTCTTAGGTCCTTCATACCTGCCTACAACTTCTCCAGGTATCATTTCTGCATGGACCTTTGAGGTTCTCAGCAGGTTGAATGTCCCCTACTTTCCTGTATTGTAAGAACAACTCTGTCCCTGCTCTTCTGTAAAATGAGATTGAGGGATCAGTGTATGTTTAGGGTTAATAACAGGTTTGATTTGCTTTAGAAATCATTCTGCTCCATGAATAATTGTATTGGGAACCTGCGATATTTACAAGAATGTAGAGGTGAAATATAATTATGAAAACAGAAATCTAGGTATGATTTAAAACCCACAAGGGCATTGGGCCCTTGATTGGGATACTTAGCTTTGAATTATGTTCTGCACAGATGTCTCAGAAAATTTGATATACAATGGCACAGGACCTTGTACCTTGGAAGATTGAATGTAGAAGAGAACATCCACTCAAAAAAGGATAGTCATTAGGATTTGAAAGATAGTCGGTAGGTTTAGGAAGAAGAGTGAGTATATGATTTGGACCAAAAGTTCTTTAGCAATAGGGATTCAGTTAGAGAGCGAATGTATATGTCAGCACATATGAAGAGTCAGTCACTATCATGAACTGGGGAAAATATGTAGAAAAGCAGATATCAATAGAGGCATTACTAAATCAGGCAATGTATAAAGTGAGTGAGAGGATTAGACATTTTCAACAGGGTTGAGTTTGAATATATAATCTTAGAAAGAAAGAAATACGTAGTTACCAATAGGATTGACATTTGAGAGCATTAGGCAACCTTGAAATAGATGTTTTTAGTAATCTATGTTCACTTTCCATTTAGGCTTTGGTAGAATCATAAGTGTGACCTTTACAATTTTTGTCCAGAATATTACTGTGATAAAATGTATACATAAATCAGGTGACATAAGTATTTCTTCCACCATTTCTGCGAGCAATATATTGAAGACGTATAAATTAGTATTGGGGGTAAAAATAGGTGTACCCTGTGTTTATGAATATAGAGATAAAGCATGAATAGACCATACTGTGAATAAATAATATAACTTGTTCCAACTTTAAATAATGGTTTGAATTGATATCTGAAAAATTACAGGAAATCTTATATGGATATACAATCATTCATTCCAACCAGTTATTCATCTAATGGTAATATTAGTGTTTTGGTTTATCATGAAGAGTGTGTGAGTTTTGCTTCTAAAGTGATTATGGAAATCGAAAATAATGTGTTTGGAAAGAAGTCTCATGAAAAATCCAGTCAAGAAACCCTGACAATACATGTGTTCTGAAGAAGGAAGTGATTAAAGTTGAAACAAATGCCTATAAATTTGCTCACTTGTGGATGAAATATATATCCTATGATGTGCAAAAACTGAAGAAATAATAATGTACCAATGTTGAATAAAAATAAACATCAAATTACATATCATGTCCCATAGGAATATACTTGCATTGATGTTTGACTGGGTCAATTACTATAGAATTATTAGGATTTGTATACACCATTCACTGAAGTTAGTTTTCACTACTAGTAAACAAATATGTATTTAAGGTGGATGAATATTTCTAAGAATAATATTGTGAAATTTGATTATAAATCTAAGTCCATGAACATGAATGAATTTAGGGAATTTAAATAAGACACATATATTTCATAGTTTGAAAAATCTGGAGAGTATATATATATATATATATATATATATATATATATATACACACACATATACATATATACACAAAACACACACACAGACATTAAAAAGTACTAATATATATGCCAATCGAAATTCATCTTTAAATATATATCATCCACATATGTAAAAATATTTATTTTACTGAACATGAGTTTACTTATAATGTTGCTCTACTAGGAAGCTCCCCTATAGGTGGAATTTTCAGTTCCAACAGCGTTTAGGAGGAGTGATCTCTTCTCACAATTTGTACCTGCCAAGTCAGCAACCTCACAAAAATGTACCTATAATACCAGGTAGGATTTTATAAGTGCATATAAAAATACATGTGATGATGAATAGGCTACAGAGAAAGGGAGACAGGAATTCACATAGTAGTGAATTTTAAAAACACATAGAGAACTATTTTAATTAAAAATTGACTAGATTTATAACACCTACCGTTTATCATGCAAAAGGAAAGTTCAACTATATACCATGCCTCCTCTAAACTGCTTGTATTTGTATTCTGTTTAGGTTATTTTTCTCCATCATATTAGGATGAATAGTCAAAGGCTAGTAGGGTATGGGATAGTGTCATGTATTCAGTATTTCAAATGGAAAATTGAAAAATGGATCCAATGTGTATGCAAATATTTGCTACACAAAAATCTTTTCAATCTCATCCAGAACAATGCTGCGACATTACCTTCGCCCCAAGTATGACACAGTTAGAGGAGAAGAGTTAGAAAAATCTGTGAATATATATCTGCAATGAAAACTGCTCAATTTTCACAACTTTGGGGGTGGTAGAGGAGTTTCCAAAAGTAAGGGACAATGTAAACACTCCACAAATGTCGAGACCGCTTGCCCACAAGGAAGACGCAACTCAGGAATCTTCTTTCAGCAGTTTATTCAGGGACTTGATATTTCTTCTTCTTCCTTGTTGGATGCCCCTCCCAGCCTTAATAAAGCATCCCAAGCCCCAATGCAAAGCTGCCACGTGGAACTTTCTCACAGGGTGCTGAAAAACCATGCACCAACTCTCCCAAACAAGGAGTTGTTTGTTACAGACCACAGTGGAGCCAGCGCCATCCTGCAATGGCGACCATAATCTGCAGAAGCGGCTCACCACAGTTCCCCCTTTCTGTTTTCTGAAAACAATACAGGCGAGAGTACAGGTCCTATCCCACTGTGCAGAAGTGGCTGCATAGTATGGCTCAGTCCTAAGGAAGGCCCTTCCCCAGATCTGAAGCCATATCAGCCGACGCCTTTTTTGTGGGGCGGGGCGTGGACATCAAACCCGCATGCAATAGGACATGCTCTCCTTGAGGTCCACTTCAAGGATCACTCAAGTGCAGTGCCTTGCCTCGCATCCTTTATCATGACGAAGGTGGACGAAGGGGGACAGCTGAGGCTGAACTGTGGCTGTACACAACGACAAACGAGTTGACAGCACCCTGAAAGAAAGGCACGGACTTTAAGGCGATAGAGAAGCATTAGTGTGGAAACCCACCTGCGTGCAATGGCAGCAAGACCGGCAGAGTGCAAGGGCTTTCCAACACTAAGAGAATAACGAGGAAAGACATGCCGATCCCAGTGCAATGTTATAATAACTTGGGGTGCAACGACCATGTCAAAGATTTACTGTTTAAGATGCGCAAGCCAGACTTGAGGTGAATTGCCATTTTCTAAAGCTGCAAGAGCTTGGATGATCATAGCCTTATCGTGAGCATTGCGGGCCTTGAGGCAACAGAGAAACCACAAACAGAGAAACATACCGAAGCAACACATTGCACCAAAAATGCCTACCCCCACCCACTCTTTAAAAAAGGAAAAAGTAGAAGATATCCAATCGGTGAATTGACCCAAAGTCACGGGATCAACACGGGTGTTATTCAAGACACCTATCTGGGTTAGTTGAGACTGGATCATGTCTTCCGCTTCATTGGACCAATTTCCAGCCAAATATTCGCCAATGATGCAGGAAACATTCCTGGAATCATGAAATCTGACAGAGGTTATGCATAAATGTGCACGTTGGTCAACACAACCCAAAAGCACTAAGTCAGCCAATTCTTCTACCTGAGCTTGGAGTAAATCTATTCTTTGGTTGGCAACTAAAATCCCTTACAAAATATGTTGTTTAATTGTATTTTGGGATTCAAGTATGGTGGAAGTTTGTTGGACAACTTGATTAATGGTGGAAGCAGTTTGTACTTGATTGGCCATAGCCACTCCGGCCGTAACCGCTGCAGCAGCAGATACCGCCACGGCTGTCACTATAGCCGCTGTGATTCCAAAATCTCTGCGGACTCTAAGTAGCTCAACAATAGGGAATTTATCAGGATCTGCAGTGACCGGGATTGGGACAAAAGTTGGAATTTTCATAACCACTGCTACAGTCCAGGAACCATTCCAACACTCAGATAAGAGACTGGTAGTATGAGAACAATCCAGTATCCCCGACAAGGTGGCCTTAGCCAAAAGGAATAAGAAGGGGGATTGGACACAGACCATTGCAGGAGGCATTGTGGCATTATACAACAGAGAGTTGAATGAAACAGATGTAAGTCTATTACCTCGTTCACTTTCCCTAACAGTACCAGAAACATTAGTCAGCCAACTTTTGGCTCCTACCAACTGAGCCAATGCAGAAATATCGGCTGAAGCCCCCTTTTCATTGGAAATCAGCCATTGAAACCAGGACCAACCTACTCCTGTAGAGGAGCTGGCACTATTGTTAAAGTTATAAACATACCTCTTAAGAGAGGGGGAAAGGGAGAAACCTTTAGCAACTTGATGTTTCTCCCAAGAATGATCCTGACAAGGCGTAAATGTTGGGGGGAAACCAAGATTAGGGGAACAGTAAGGAGAGGCCTTGAAATGAGTGGCATCATGAATACTACTAGAAGAAGGAGGCACTGGGATTAGTACCTCAGAGATAATAGCCTTGGTAGTTATGTTAAGAGCAGAGCTACTGTTTGTGGGGGTTCCTGAGCCTGATTGCTTCCCCGAAGCTACCTTGCTCAATACAGCACTGATAATGCTTCCTGAGACCTGATTGGACCACAATGCGTCCTCCCAGTTAGTCAAATTTTTGGTCTTAAGGCTAATGCAATTAGAGTTTTTAAGTCTGAAACAAAAAACTCCTGTTAGATTAACTTGAGATTGATTAAAAATGCTCTCCATGTCCCCTCTAGGAGAGGCACAGGGAGCAGACATCTCACATGAGGTAGAAAAAAGAGTGGGGAGGACACTAGAATTACCATGAACCGGCATCGGCATTGGCCATGCCCGTGCCACTGCCCACCACCGCATTGGTGTCGCCTGTGCCATCGGCACCAGCACCAGAGCCAGAGCACTTAGCAGAATGAAGATCCTCATCACAGAATTGTTGTGGTATCTCTTGTTGCTGGTCAGTTGATGTCGAGACTCTTCTTGTCAAGCGTTCAGGGACCCACAACGGTTCCGTACGATCCTGGGGAAAAACACATACAGATCCTCGTGCCCATGTCAGCACGGGGTCAGGGTCGTTCCATTGGCCTGTAAGAACATCCTTCCACTTAACATAGCCAATCACAGAGGGCTGAGGGGACACATGTCTATTGGCCGCAAAGCCACCATGAATATACAAATTCGAAAAATTAATGGTAAAGAGAGCTAAGGAGAGGCGTTCTTTAGGAGTGTGTTCAGCTCCTATTCCCCCTTTTTGTTTTTGTAAAGTTTCCTTTAAGGTGCGATGAGCACACTCAACAATGCCTTGTCCTTGAGGATTGTAAGGCAAACCATGAGTAAGTTGCACTCCCATAGTAGAAGAAAAAGCTGTAAATTGTCTGACAGTATAAGCAGGTCCATTATCAGTCTTAAGGGATGCAGGTGCACCCCATGCTTCCCATGCCTCTAAACAGTGAGTAATGACATTACGTGCCTTTTCTCCTGATAAAGCAGAAGCATGGATAATTCCAGAGCACGTATCAACGGAAACATGCACATACTTGAGGCTACCAAAGTCAGGTATATGTGTCACATCCATTTGCCAAACAACCAATGGCTTTAATCCCCGTGGGTTTACTCCATAATTAGGGGGATGAAGAAATGTGACATAGTGGGGACATTGCAATACTATCTGCCGAGCATCCGCTCTTGAAATGGAAAATGCCTGTGCAGCGTTAATGCATTAACATGGAAGATTTGGTGAAACAACTTAGCCTCCTCTAAGGAGGAAGCCAAGCATATCAATTGACCTCTAGTGGCTAAGTCCGCACGCACAGGCATTTCCCTGGATAACGGACCAGGAAGAGAGGTGTGAGCCCTGATGTGCATTGGATAAAAAGAAGCAGTGCGGTTAGAGATAAGCTGTTGAAGCTGAGTAAAGTAAGCAGACACCTTGTGGGCATCACTAATAGCTCCCACGGCCTCCAGGACTTTTAGTGCTTGTACCACATAGCTGGAGTCCGAAATAAGATTAAAAGGAAAAGAACACTGTTTAAAAACTTCAATAACAATTTGTAGTTCTATCCTTTGTGGATTTCCAGGAGCAAATTGATGCTGGATAGGGGGAGAGTCATTAATTACATAAGCTCCCATTCCAGACTTGGAACCATCAGTAAAAATGTTAACAGCCCCCGGAATTGGACTGGATGAAGTTACCTTAGGGAAAATGATGGGATGTTCTTTAACAAAATGGAGTAATGGATGAGAAGGGTAGTGATTATCAATACCCCCTTGAAACGAGCAACACAGAATAGCCCAGTTGTCTAGAGTAGCACATAAAACTTTAAGTTGAGCTTTAGTGTAGGGTATGATAAGAGAAGAAGGTGGTTGGCCGAAAAATTGAATGCTTTGTTGAATCCCTTTAAGTGCCAACGCTGCAACAGCATCAGGATAATATTCTAAGGATTTTCCTGGGGATACATGTGGGTGGATCCATAGTAAAGGCCCATCTTGCCACAGTACTCCAGTAGGCTGCCACATAGTGGCAAGCACACATAACTGGAAAGGTTTATCACTCTGGAGCCTGCATAGAGTGGCATGCTGTATAGCTTTTTCTACTTTTATAAGGGCCGCTCTAGCCTCAGTAGTGAGGCTACGAGGGGAAGCAAGATCTGGATCACCGTTAAGAGTAGCATACAAAGGCTGGAGCACAATATTAGGAATATGTAAATATCCTCTTATCCAATTAATGTCTCCCAGCAATTTTTGAAAATCATTTAGAGTTTGGAAATCTCGAGTCCTGATGGTAATTTTTTGTGGTTTTAATTTGTCATACCCAATTGTCGCTCCCAAATACCTGATAGAATCCCCTGTTTGAACCTTTTCAGGTGCGATGTGCAGTCCATGTTGAGCCAACAGCATCACGAGTTCTTTATAAGCCTCATTAACTGTCTGTTCTAATTTTGCGGCCAATAACACATCATCCATATAATGAATGATCTTGGTGGAGGAATACTTATGTCTGAGAGGTGCGAGTGCCTTCCCCACATACATTTGGCACATCGTGGGACTGTTAGCCATCCCCTGTGCCACCACCACCCACTCAAACCTTTGATCTGGTTCCTCGTGATTACACGAGGGAAGGGTGAAAGCAAAACATTGTGAATCTTTAGGATGCAAAGGAATGGAAAAGAAACAGTCTTTAATGTCAATAACAATTATATGCCAGCCTTGAGGAACAGAGGAGAGCAGAGGCAGCCCTCTTTGAATGGGTCCCATAAGTTGCATCTGAGCATTAACTGCTTGTAGATCATGCAGTAGGCGCCACTTCCCTGATTTTTTCTTAATGACAAATATGGGAGTATTCCATGGAGAAGTAGAAGGTTGGATGTGACCCAAATCAAGTTGTTCTTTGACAAGATCATGGGCTGCTGCCAGTTTAGCCGAGGGAAGAGGCCACTGAGGCACCCAAACAGGCTCCTCGGTGAGCCATGTTATGGGTATTTGAGCCCCAGTGGCCCCTAGGAAAAACCCAGACCAAACCTGTTAAGCTTTTGATGAGCTAGCACAGGATGCTTACGCCCCTGTAGGTGCCTATTAGGGTCCCCAAAAATCTTTCCAGCGGCATCCACCATCCTTGCTACAAAATCTGAAAAGGGTTCTGTAGAGCCCTGCAGAATCTTAGTCAAGTAACCAGACACCTCTCCTCTATTTGGAAGTGACTTCCATGCCCGAATGCAAATGTTGTTAATTTGATCATATGCCTCAGGAGGGAATCCTGTCTGTTGATTAGCAAATCTGCCTTGTCCTAAAAGCATATCCTTGTCCCAATGGGGGTGTCCCGCCGCATAGTTTTGGGCGGCCTGCTCAACAGCGCCCTCTAGCAGAAAGGCTCTCCAGTCCAAATATTTACCTGGAGAAACACAAGCCCGAACAAGGCTAGCCCAATCTGAAGGAGTCATACAAAATCTAGCAAGTCCCTCCACCTGAGTAAGGGTGAAAGCGGCATCCACGCCATAAGTGCGGAAAGATTCCGCCAAGGTTTTAATTTTCTTAAAGTCTAAAGGCTCATGATATCTTCCCCTGTTATTGTCCTGAAACACAGGGTATGCAAGTCCCATATCTGTATTAACTGTCCTCCAAACTTGCGCATGAAAATATCTCCCGGAATTTTGGCTCCCCCCCACATACGGGGGTGGGCAACCGGCACCATATCTTCTTTGAGATATTCTACCTCCTCCTCCTCAGAGTGTTGTTGACCGATATTGGATCCCGTCCCCTTTTTACAGTAGGCCTGCGTGCCCTGTATCCCTTTTTTCTTTTTCTTCACTTTTATCTTTCGTAGTTGTTGTAAAAATATATCAAGGTCCTCAGAACTCTCTGAGGTGCTTGTGTTCTCAGGCATTTTTAATTCAGCCAAGTCTGGGTAGAGCCTTCTCCTATTTTTAGTTTCAGGCTCTTTTGCCTTCTCACTACTCTTACTCCCAATGTTCTCTGCCACTTCACTATGTGATCCTTCAGACTTTTCCTCATGTAGTTGCTCAAAAACTTCTTGTCCTTTAGTAAGTGCTTCCTGACATCTGCCATCTGGGAGGCAACTACGGATCATCTTCCAAAGGGGTATCACCCCACCCTCTAATATGCCCTGCTCAGAAGCAAAGTCAAGATCTGTGCCTAACTTATCCCAGCTAGGTATAGTAAGGCTGCCCGAGAACGCAAACCACGGTGCAGCAATATCTGTCTTCCGTAGAAATCTCTATAAAGTACTACCTTTCACTTCTAGGCCCTTGCAACGTAACAGGTTATCTAGGGCCAGGAGAAGCGGACTTGAAGATACGGCACTCATGACACAACAAAAGACACACAAAAAACAAAAGTGAAAGTAAGAGCGAAAGTACACAGTGCAGCTGCAATAAGATGTAATGCTCTCTCTGGCTTTACAGAGGAGCTGCCGCTTTGATAGCGGGTCCCACTTACCTGGGACTAACCTCCGCTTTGACCGCGGGTCCCACTTACCTGGGACTAACCGGTGCACCACCCCTGACTGCTGAAAGTTCTGGTTCCCGGGTTTTCAGCACCACTTGTCGCGACCCCTTGCCCGCAAGGAAGACGCAACTCAGGAATCTTCTTTCAGCAGTTTATTCAGGCCCTTGATATTTCTTCTTTTTCCTTGTTGGATGCCCCTTCCAGCCTTTATAAAGCATCCCAAGCCCCAATGCAAAGCTTCCACGTGGAACTTTCTCACAGGGTGCTGAAAAACCATGCACCAACTCTCCCAAACAAGGAGTTGTTTGTTACAGACCACAGTGGAGCCAGCACCATCCTGCAATGGTGGCCATAATCTGCAGAAGCGGCTCACCACACACAAACATGGAACTCTGCTGGCCTAAAGTCTTCTTAAGAAACTCCCTCTGAGGTTGGGCACATGTAATATATGTTGTTCTCAGGAGCTTTAGCTTTCATTGTAGTGAGACCATCAAAGCTAGGTCTGCATCTATGGGACCTGGAGGACATGGTTACTTATTTTAAAATGAACATGAGGAAGCATTGCTAAATCCTCTCTTTGTAGGTAAACTGTGGCCACTGGGGGCTAAGTGTCTCCCCATGTGCACTCTGAACCCATTTGTTCATACTCCATCTTTCGTGGTGTTTCTTGCTGCTGCACTGGGAGTTTGGTATTTGCTTCACGAATCAAGGAGTTCAACTGGGACACAGTGCTGGAGGGAGTTCTGTCACGTTTGGTGGGTCAGGGTCTGCAGGAAAATGCACCAACCAGGCTTCTATACCACAAGCTTGCCTCTTTGAGCATAGTAACCTGATTCTGAACATTGCCCTGAAACTCCTCAATATCACAAGATGCCTTTACATAGAAGGGTCTGCTGGCTGCACCATATCAGTCTTAATCCATTTGGAAGCCAATGGCATATCCACATGGCCACACCACAGATTTTTTATCACACACCTGCCCACAATTTCTCTAGGCCCACTACTCAGCAGCCTCCAACTTACTAGCATGTCTTTTCTATATTATTTTCATGAAACCCAGTCAATCAAGGCACCTTCAGGTATACTTATGATCAGAAACAGGACATCCAAAGGTTCTCCAGTGCCACCTGCTCATGGGAATTTTAAGCATTTCATGGTATTTATCTAACCATTTTTCAAGGATGAAGTTGGAGGCACTGTGGGTTTCAATTCATTTAGGAACCATTAAATGGTGAGAAAGCTCATTTCAATGAAAGATCTGGAGAACTCTCACAGGCAAGGCTTCCCAAAGAGTGGCCAAAAGTTCACATGAAGCCAGGCCCATTGAGGTCTACAATGTGAGGTCCTTGTTTGTTTTGACTCTCAACTATGGTTGCCAAGTCTTTCAGAATAAAATAATGTGATATCCTGGCTGAGATTTCCAGTGCTCTGTGGAAAGCAACCCTGGGCCAAGACTCATTTTCCAAGGGCGACTCTCATGCGAGGCCTCCTAAAATCCCAACACAATTCATTGCAATACTTCTCTGAGGTCAGTCCCAGAAATCAGTCTCTAAGTGGAATCACACCAGAGTTGAAGCCCAGGTGTAACCAATCATCTCTTCCAACCGCCACACAAGTAATCACATTTAAAACCAAAACACTCCCACCTAGCCCTCATCTTCTTCCATAAAGACACTCATAATAACCTCTGGCTGGAGGTTTACTTGAGAGGCACAGCCCAAGACAGTGTCCAAAAGAAGCTCCCTTACCCCTCATTTGCCTAAAGGCCCGGACTCCCTTCCTGTGAACCAGGAGTGATTAAATATGCCTGCTGTTAATACTGCTTCACTTCTCCAATTTGTGGCCTACTGACTGTGGAGTTTAGATTCTTTATGTGAATTGGAGTTATGAGAAAACCCAAGCACCAATGGGCTAGACTCTACAGAGCTTTGAAGAACTCATTAGACCCAAGGAATCCCTATTCTCACTTGACGGAGGAAGGAACATTACAGAGGAAGGTGAGAGACTTCATGCACAATGACTGCTCTTTTGGCCATTTTCGTTTTGGATGCACACATTGGATCTTTCTTTAGACCCAACAGGTGCTGAGAATCTAAGCCACAGCCTCACACAGAACCAAGAGGCTGATTCAGACTCATCCCATTCCAAAGCAATTAAGCAAAGAGCCCAAGGTGATGCCCATTCATTTCCATCTGAAAACTGTTTTCTTCAGGCTTCACAAAGGGGCGACCTGAGGCAAAGACCTTCCTGACATTCAGGGCAACGGACAAATAGGTAAGCAAAAGACCCAAAGCAGGGTTTCTCCACTGAGACTCTCCTAGTCACACTGATATCTGAGTTTTCTGATATGCTCCCATTCCCTTCAGCTATCCAGTACATAGCCATGTCACAGAGCTTGGAGGTGGTACATAACTTGGAAACAAAATCATGAGCCTATTCTAGAGAGAGGCCAAAATCAGGAAGAATACAGGAACTTAGAAAGATTGTAGGTGTTGTACATCTATAAGGCAAGCCACAGTCCATTCATAAATTAGGGAGGATGAATGCTGAGAAGCTTTCTACTAGACATAACACATCCATTGATGCATTCTCTTTTCTAATATCTACAACCACAGACACAGTGGGATACACAGACATAGAAACACTCGCCTTGTCAAAGGACTTACTAGACACAGTCCATTCCAAACCAAACAAAGTGCCTTTCCTACATATTCTTAGAACATGAGACAAAACCACAAACTCACACCCATACCCACAAAGATACCTCTTTCCCCCAAGTAGGTATGTGACTATCCAGAGAGTCCTCTGACTGGTGGGCCATTTTTTGTTCCCCCGAAATGGCCTGTCCTGTCTAAGATCTGGTCTACTTGGCCAACTCTGTGAAGTTGTCAGGGCCCAGCAGTGAGCCACTACCTGCGTTCTTAGGAAAGGCCGCTCTTCAGAGCTCTCCTGGCATTTGGCCATACTCACATCAGTATTTACCAAGAAAGACGGACTCTGTCCTTGGTAAGTCTAAACAAGTGAGACCACTGGGACTGAGACTGGGCCTGCCTCTCGGTGCTTGGCTTCCTGGATTCCAAGTTCAGAGAGTTCCATCACCAAGGAAATTAGGTAAGGTCACTTCCTTCAGAAACTGAATGAGGTCACTGCCTTGGCAACCACTTTGTCCTAACAGTTTCTTCAAACGGTCCTTTGAGATGGAGGCTGCCCCTATTTCCTGTGACAATTTCACAAGTTAGAATGTTATATTAACCATAGGCACTTGGAACAGCTCTCCACACAGGCCTGGTTTGGTTTATCTTCTCTACATTAAAAAGATAGAGGCTGATTCAGACACATCCCTTCGTCCTGACCAGGTTTTTTTTGCCATGTAATAGGACTTTCGCTTTCTCAGGTCCTTCATAGTTCCCTACATCTTCTCCAGGGATCATATCTACATGGACCTTTGAGCTTCTCAGCAGGTGAAAGATTCCCTATATTCCTGTATTGTAAGACCAACTCTGTGCCTGCTCTTTTGTAAAGTTAGATTAGGGAACAGTGTATGATTAGGGTTAATAACAGGTTTGATTAGGGTTAGGAATCATTCTGCTCGATGAATAATGGTATTGGTATTCTGTGATATTTAATAATATAGAGGTGAAATATAAGTATGAAAACAGAATTCCAAGTAAGATTTGAAGCCCAGAAGGGCATTGGTCACTTTAGTGGGATACTTACCTTTGAACTATGTTCTGCACAGATGTCTCAAATAAATAGATAAACAATGGCAAAGGACCATGTACCTTGGTTGATTGAATGTCTAAGAGAACATCCAGTCAAAAAGGCATAGTTGATAGGATTAGGAAGATAGTGTTGGTTTAGATAGAAAAGTGAGTATAAGATTTGGACCAAAAGTTCTTTAGCAATAGAGTTTTGGTTAGAGAGTGAATGTAAATGTCAGCACATGTGAAGAGTCGGTCACAGTGATGAACTGGAAAAAATATGTAGAAAAGCAGATATCAATAGAGACATTAGGAAATCAGGCAAAGTATATAGTGAGTGATAGGATTAGACATATTCAACAGGCTTGAGATTGAATATATAATCTTAGGAAGAAACAAATATGTAGTCACCAATAGGATAGACATTTGAGAGCATTAGGCAACCTGGACATGGGTGTTTTTAGTAATAAATGCACACTTTCTATTTAGGATTTGATACAAACATAAGTGTGACATTTGCTTTTTTTGTGTCCAGAATATTACACTGATAAAATATATATGTAGATCAGATGACATGAGTATTTCTTCCACCATTTCTAGGAGCAATATATTGAAGACATATAAATTAGTATTGGGGGTACAAATAGGTGCACCCTTTTTCTATGAATATAGAGATAATGCATGTGAATACTGTGAATAAATAGTATCACTGTTTTAAACTTTAAATAATGGATTGAATTGATATCTGAAAATATACAGGAAATTTTATATTTATGTACATACATTCATTCAAACCAGTTATATATCTATTGGTAATATTAGGGTTATAGTTTATCATGAAGTGTGTGTGAGTTTTGCTTCAAAATTGATTATGGAAATAGAAAATAATGTGTTTGGAAAGAAGTCTAATGAAAAGACCAATCAAGACACCTGGAGAAATACATGTGTTCAAAAGCAGGAATTGATTGTAAGTGAAACAAATGCCCATAAATTTGTGAATTTGTGGATGAAATATATATCCTATGATGTCCATTATATGAAGAAATATTAAGTACCAGTGTTGAATAAAATTGAACGTCAAAATACACACCTTGTCCCATCGGAATCTACTTGCATTGATGTTAAACTGGGTCAGTTACTGTAGAAATATTAGTTTTTGTATGCACCATTCATTCAACTTAGTGTTCAGTACTAGGATACAAATATGTTTTTCAGGTGGATGAATATTTCTGAGAATAATCTTGTGAAAAGTTGATTATAAATCCAAGTCCATGAACATGAAAGAATTTAGGGAATTTAAATAAGACACATATATTTCATAGCTTGAAAAATCTGGAGAGTGTGTATTTGTATATATATACACATATTTATATATACACAAAACACACACAGAGACATTAAAAAGTAGTAATATATATGCCAATCAAAATTCATCAATAAATATATATTATCCACAGATGACAAAACATATATTTTACTGAACATGGATTTATGTATATTGTTGTTCTACCAGGGGACTCAACCATAGGTTGAATTTTCGTTTCCAACAGCGTTTAAGAGGAGTGATCTTTTTTCAGAATTTGTATCGGCCAAGTCAGCCACCTCACAAAAATGTACCTGTGATACCAGGTAGGATCCTATAAGTGCATGTAAAAATACATGTGATAAATAGGATACAGAGAAAGGGATACAGGAATTCACATATTTGTTAATTTTAAAAACACATGAAGAATTATTTCAATTGAAAATTTACTAGATTTATAACACCTAGCGTTTATCATGCAAAAGGCAAGTCCAACTATACACCATGCCTCCACTGAACTTCTTGTATTTCTATTCTGTTTGCATTATTTTTCTCCATCATCTTAGGATTAGTTGTCAGACTCTAGTAAGGTATGTGAATATTTCTCAGAATAATCTTGTGAAAAGATTATTATAAATCCACATTCATGAATATGAAAAATTTAGGAAGTGTAAAACAAGACACATATATTTCATATTTTGAATAATCTGGAGAGTGTGTGTGTGCGTGTGTGTGTGTGTGTGTGTATATATACACACTCATGCACACACACACACACACACACACACACACACATATACACAGACATTAAAAAGTAGCACTATATGTCAATTGAAAATCACCAAGAAATGTATATCATGCACAGATTCAAATAAATTCATTTTACTGAACATGGATTTATGTATAATGTTGTTCAACTAGGAAGCTCACACATAGGTTGAATTTTCAATTCCAACAGCGTTTAGGAGGAGTGATCCCTTGTCAGAATTTGTATCTGCCAATTCAGCCATCACACAAGAATGAACGTGTGGTAACAGGTAGGATTCTATATGTGCATATAGAAATACAGGTCCTGAATAGGCATTAAAAACATATGGAGAACTATTTCCAAAAAAAATTGACTGGATTTATAACTCCTACCCTATATTATGCAAAAGGCAAGTCCAACTATACACCATGCCTCCTCTGAAATGCTTGTAGTTCTATTCTTTTTGGGTTATTTTTCTCCAACATATTAGGATTAGTATTCAGAATCTAGTAGAGTATGTGTTAATGTCAGGGATTCAGTATTTTGAATGGAAAATTGGAAAATTTATCCAATGTGTATGCAAATATGTGCTACACAAAAATCTTCCCACTTTCATCCAGAACAATGCCTTGACATTACCTTCACCCCAAGTAAGACACAATTAGAGGAGAAGTGTTAGAAAATCTGTGAATACTTATCTGGAATGAAATATGATAAGGAGTTCACAACCATGGACGTGGTAGAGGAGTTTCCAAAAGTAAGGGACAGGGTAAACACTCCACAATAATGGAGCTCTGCTGGCCTAATGACTTCTTGAGAAACTGCCTCTGAGTTTGGGCACTTGAAATATATGTTGTTGTCAGGAGCTTTTGCTTTTTTTCTAGTGAGATGATCAAAGCTGGGTCAGCATCTATGTGACCTGGAGGACATAAATTGTAATATTCCAATGAACATGAGGGAAGAGTGCTGGATTCTCTTTTTGTGGGTATACTGTGGCCACTGGTGGCTAAGTGTCTCCCTGTGTGGACTGTATAGTCATTTATTGCTCTTCCTCTCTCCATTGTGTTTCTTGCTCCTGCACTGGGAGTTTGGTATTTGCTTCACCAAATACATGGAGCTCAACTGGGACACAGTGCTGGTGGGAGTTATGTCACGTGTGGTGGGTCAGGTTCTGCAGGAGAATGCACCAACCAGGTTTCTAACCCACATAGTTTACCCCCTTGAACATAGCAAGCTGATTCTGAACATTGCCTTGAAACCTCTCCATATATCAAGATGCCTTTAAATAGAAATTTATGCTGGCTGCACCATGTCAGTCCCAAGCAATTTGGAATCCAATGGTAGATCCTCATTCCCCTACCACAGATGTTTTATCACACATATGCCCACCAGTTCTCTAGGCCCACTACTCAGCAGGATCCAACCTATAGGCTTCTCTGTTCTACACCATTTTCAGGAAACCCAGTCAATCAAGGCACTCTCTGGTATACTCATGATCAGCAACAGGACACCCAAAGTTTCTCCAGTGCCACCAGGTCATTGAAATTTCAAAAATTTAATGGTATTTATATAGCCATTTTTCAAGGATGAAATTGGAGGCACTGTGGATTTCAATTCATTTAGGAACCCTTAAATGGTGAGAAAGCTCATTTCAATGAAAGATCTGGAGAACTCTCACAGGCAAGGGTTCCCAAAGAGTGGCCAAAAGGTCATATGAAGCCAGGCCCATTGAGGTCTACATGTGAGGTCCATGTGCGTTTTGACTCTCAATTATGGTTGCCAAGTCTTTCACAATAAAATCATGTGATATCCTGGCTGAGATTTCCACTCTCTGTGGAAAGCGACCCTGATCGCATTTTCCAAGGGCAATTCTCATGCGAGTCCTCCTAAAATCCCAACACAATTCATGGCAACACTTCTCTGAGGTCCGTTCCAGCACTCAGTCTCTAAGGGGAATCACACCAGTGTTCAGGCCCAAGAGGACCCAGGCATCTCTTCCAACCGCCACACAAATGACCGCAATTAAATCAAAACACTCCAACATGGGCCTCATATTCTTCCATATAGACACTCATCATAACCTCTGGCTGAAAGTTTCCATAAGGGGTGCAGCCCAAGACAGTGTCAAAAATTAGCTCTTTTGCCACTCATTTGCCTAACATCAGGGTGGACTGTACACCCTTCCTTTGAACCAGGAATGATCAAATAGCCCTGCCGTTAATACTGCCCTGCTTCTCCAATTTGAGGCCTACTGACTGTCAGGTATTGATTCTTTCTGTGATTTGGAGTCATGACAAAACCCAAGCCCCTATGGACTATCCACTGTAGGGCTTTGAAGAACTCTTTTGACCCAAAGGATCCCTATTCTCACTTGATGGAAGTCAGGAACTGAAAAGTTCGGACAAACGTCTTAGGAAAAGACCACCAAGAGACTGTCTCATGCCACCGCAAAAGGGTTTATTGTGGGTCCAGCATGCTGGGGCTCAGAGCTCACTTCAGAGGAGCAAAGAACAAAGAGCCCCAGAACAACTTGAGCAGAGTTTATATACATTCTATGGAGAGGGCAGGGTTTTTACATACATCATAGCCTCTGTTAGAAAATCATCTTATACCCCAGCAAAATCAAATAACAACTCTAAAACATGATTAGCACATTCATTGGTGGGAACAGGTCGTGCAGTGGGTGATTGGTCAGCCCTGAGAAGGGGTTAACATTTAAACTGATTGGTTGAAGCCCTGAGATGTATACGTGCAGATCTGCATGGTTTCTGGGAAGGGGTGTTAAGTATCTAGCTGGTCAGGGAAGATTTCAACACACATCTAATAGGAAGATCTGGGAATTGTCTTAAGTGCCACAGGAATTTCAGGTTCTGAGTGCAGCTTGAAAGCTTTACAAAACCTGGTTCTTTACATTTCAATTTCAATATATTTTATTCTTTCATTTCCCAATCCTTTTTCTGACTACTTTTAATCTTAAAAGTAATGTTTCATAATTATTCTGGCGTCTCAAATTCTATTTCTGCCAGTGGAGCATATTTCTGTCTGATTAGCATGAGTTTTACCTACCCAATCTGAGCCAGGAATAAGGAAACTATGCGGTTAAGCAAACAAGGTCCCACAGTTAGCAACACCTTAAGGATGATCAGGGGTCAAGCTAAGTCTGATAGGAGTGTAGTTAACCAGGGGGACTAGTTAAAACATGACTCAAACCACCCTTGTTGAATCTCCCTTTCTCTCTGGTGCTATTCAAGTTATTTTCTTAATTTACTCATGGATTATTTTGCAACTTCAGTAGGGTCAGCATAAAAACAACAGTATTCTCTCAGTGCCGCACAGAGACCCCCTCCCTCATGAAGAGGAAATCTAGTCCTCCCCTGTTCTGTAAAACAAATGCAGAGAGAGAGAGAGGTTAAGGATTCCTGCAGCACTGTGATAGAGGTTTCTAACGTCTTCAAGTCTTGATCTATTGATGTTTCTAATTGGGCCAATTGTTGTGACCCACGGATCATAGCAGCTGTTCCCAAACCCACTCCTGCAGGACCTCCTATCCCCAATAGGATGGCTAGAATAAGGGACAATGGCTCCCGGTGAAATTGGGTTGTTTGTCCCCCAAGTAGACCTTCGAATGATTCTGCATCATGATAGAGCACCCTGGGGAGTATCTGCACCATTACACAATAATTTACAGAGCTGTCAAATACCTGGGCTGAAAAGCAATGAGTTCTGACTGTGTGGAGTTCAGTACCATAAACATTCCTTTAATTAGTTCCCAGGGGGTGGAGTCAGCTGTACTCTGGACTGGGGAAGTAGGCAAAGACGGAAACCGGGAATTATGAGATGGTAGAGGGGTTCTGGTAGATCTAGGCATGCGAGGTTTAGGAGGCTTAATTCCTTGCTTGAGGGGATTGGGCCCTATTGCTGTGGGATTTTCTTTCTTTTTAAGCTGGAGGGTGAACCAGAGACCAAAGTCATAACCGGGGCCATAAATATAGAATTGCATTCCCCACGTATTTCTCATAGGCCATTTTGTTCTGAGGTAGCCCCTTCCTTTGGAAGTGAAAGTTATATTGAGGGGGTAACATAGACTATTCTTTCCACAGCGAGTTTTTGACACCACTTGGCTAGTGGCACATTTCTTGGGATCAATCCAGGTGTCATTTCATCCTACCCAAATCTTGCTGTCTGGGGAGTTTGGGTTCCACCATGCAGCTTCCGTTTGTTCACAACCCCAAGACCTAAAATAAAAGTTACTGGGTCCTCCACAGGTTTGGGCCTGTTTGCGACTTTGGAAATCTGCTGGGCACACATAATAGTCTTGACTGGCTTGTTTACACATGAGCTTGGGGAGATGACATCCATAATTCATGGGGTAATGTGGTCTATGTTGCCCTGGTTTGCATTTGAGTGGGATCTGTGTGGGGTCCTCTATGTCAGGGAGATCCCAGTCAGAGAGGCCTATGGGAAGCTGACAAATGTCCGGGGGGAGAGATGGCCACCAATTCCATAAGGGGGCTGTATGTGAAATACACCACCCTACTTGCCCAGTAGGATTTATAACTTGCCATCGTTGCTGAACAGGCTGATGGGGATTAGCACTGCTGATGGTCAGGGGAAGAATCCATAGCCCTACCCACACGACGGACACGCAACTTGAGATGGTTACCAGTCTGTTTCAGTTTCCAGCCGGAGTCTGTACAGGGTGCAGGCATGAGATGGGTGGTATGGATCTATGAAGTGATCTCATCCACTTTCACCACTGTGGGTGTTATAAGCAGCACCTGGTATGGTCCTTTCCAGCGGGGTTCCAGGGATGACACCTGATGCCATCTCACGTAGATGAACTCTCCCACTTGATATCAATGTGGGGTTCCCTCATCTTCAGGCTGATTAGCAGAGGCCAACTGTTTCCACAGGTATCGCTGGGTGCTGGTTTTGTTCAAGGGCTTTAAGTCTGTCAAGCAAGGGGGTGTGAAAGGAATCATTAAGTCTCCTAGTTGGGGTTAGGTCCCTTACTGAAGGAGGGGCACCATAGGGAATTTCATAAGGGGTGAGGTTACACAAAGAGGAAGACTTGGTATTTCTTGCACAAAACAGTGCATAACTTAGGAACAGAGTCCAATTTTTCATGCCAGTCTCCAAGCTTTATTTCGTTAAGGTCTCTATGATGGTTCTATTCATCCTTTCTACCTGTCCTGAGCTCTGGGGTCTATAAGCACAATGTAACTTCCAATTAATCCCCAGGGTCCTGGCAAATCCCTGTCTTACCTGGGCCATGAATACCGGTCACTTATCCGACCCTATTACCTTAGGCAGGCTGAACCTTGGAAAATGTCTTCTAGGATCTTTTTGACCACCAGCTGAGCCGTTTCTTTCTTCATGGGGAAGGCTTCGACCCATCCTGAAAAAGTATCTACAAAGACTAGGAGACATTTAAGTCCAATCCTTGCTGGCTTTATTTCAGTAAAGCTCACTTCCCAGAATTGTCCTGGTCTGATTCCTCATAAGCGCTTCCCTGAAGTAAGCTTTGATGGGTAAGTATTAACTAATTGGCCAACTTGACAAGCTGTAGTCACCTGCGCAGTTATTTCTTTCCTCTGTGAGTCAGTCAATAATAATTCCTTCCTTTGGTCCTTTAAGAGTGCCTATAACTTCTTAGAGTCTAAGTGGGTGAGCTGGTGTATGTTTTTGAGATAAAGGTGGGCTTTTGAAAATTGTGTACTTGGCTCTGTAGGTTCCCAGAGTTCTGTATCTGTCTCCTCAGATGATAAGTTGCCTGAATGTTCCGGTGCGGCCAAGTCTCCTGATTGTTGTTCCCCCCGGTGTGGAAAAAGTGAACAGAGGCACTCCGTTTAGGGCTGCCAATTAGCTTCCTCATCTGCCCTTCTGTTTCCAACCGCCACGGGGTCGTTTCCCTTCTAGTGCCCTGGACAGTGCACTATGCCTAGGTCCGTAGGGCCCTGCACTGCTGAGAGAAGGTGGAAGATCATATCTTTGTTCTTTATTTCTTTATTTCTTTCCCAGCCGAGGTTAATAGCTGCCTTTGCTGGTAAATAGCCCCGTGCACATTTGCAGTGGCAAATGCATAGCGGCTATCAGTGTATATGGTGGCCCTTTTGCCTGTTGCTAGTACCAATGCTTTCGTAAGGGCAATCAGTTCTGCCTTTTGGACTGATGTCTCTTCTGTGAGACCAGAGAAACAGATGACATTAGTTTTGCTAACTACTGCTGCTCCAGCCCACCACGTACCATCTTGGAGGAAGCTGCTCTCGTTCGTAAACCATACGACTTCAGGGTGAGGCAGTGGCTGGATCCTTCAAGTCTCGCCCTATACTGGTTTCTCTGCCTCTTTTTGGGCCACTCTTTGTCCAAGTTTTCTTTTTCTTTACAGTAGGCACATTGATCTGAGGCCAGGGGCAGCCTTTGGCATGGGCCCATGTATCCCTTCATGTCTCCGTGCTTTTTAACTTCTGGTCTATTTGCTGCTCTGACCAAAACCTTAGCCAATGATTTAGTCTGCCTTTTGCTCCTTTCATCCTCCTTATGTTCCCTTTCCTTCTCTCTCATCTGTTCCCATTCCTCCTCAGTTTCTCTCTTATAATATACTTTCTCAGTTTCTCTTACTAAATCTCTTAAGGTCATATCTTGTAATCCATCTAGACGTTGTAACTTTCTCTTAATATCTAGGGCAGCCTGCTGGATAAAGGCCATTGCAACAGAGGTTTTTTTGTCCTCTGCCTGAGGATCAAAAGGAGTATATTTTCTATTTGCTTCCATAATTCTCTCCAGAATCATAGAGGGAGACTCATTAGGACCTTGGATTATCTCTCTTACCATGGCCAAATTAGTCGGCCCTCTGGCGGCCACTCGGAGCCCCGCTATTATAGCCCGGTGATAAGTGGACAAATGCTACCAACCTTCAAAGGTGTTGGGGTCCCAGTTTTGTCGGTTCATGGGCCCATAAGGACGAAGAGGGAGCATCACAGTGGCTTCTGAGTTTTCTATTTTCCGTAGCTGGCGGGTTTCTTCAGGTGGCCCAGCTTCCACCAGAAAAGGAGGGGCTGCTGCTGCTGCGGAGAAGTCCCTTGGAGGGCTTGGGTCTGGCCCAATTGCCTCTAGTGGCGGAGAGGCTGAGTCAGTGGTGGGAGAATCATCTGGAATGTGTTGGCGGTTGGGGAGCGAGGGTAGAGGATAAGGAGGGGGAGGATTGTCCAGTCTTGTGACTCAGGAAGAATGGGGGGAAGATGGGGAGGGAACGGAAGGTTTGAATGATAGGATCCTGGGGAAGGGGTATATGGCTGTTGATCTGGGTGGCCACATCGTCCCGGCTGAAAGACAATATCTCTGACTTTTCGGATTAGAGGGAAGTAGAAGGATCCTTCTGCGGGCCACCTGACTTTGAGGATGGGCCATTCTGAAGCACAGAGAGTCTGCCAGGTCTGACATTTAACTGAAAAATAATGATTCTGGGCCCTTGAGCGGACATCAGTCCAATGATCAAGGGTCAGCGACAGAAGCATGAAAGTGCTTTGTCCCATAATGGGAGTTACTCAAAAAGAGACAGTGAAGACACAAATGCAACACAGACAAAGACAAACAGTAAACGTTTAACATGGGTCCAAGACAAATATTAGAACTCAGTAACTGGCAATATCTGATGGGTTAAACAATAAAGACAGACAGTAAACTCAACATGAGTTCGGGACAATGAACAAAACTGTGTAGCCAGCAAAACCTGATGGGCTGGCAAACCGAATCCTGAAGCAAAATATAACCGAGTTGAGGAAACTAATATTCCTTGATTTCCCTCATCCTCTGGAGTGTCCCCCAGGGATGTGGCCAGTAGCTCTGTGACACGTCTGCCAGCCACTGTCAGAGAGAGCTAATGCTCTTCACCCACAGCCACTTTGCCAAGCCCTCACCTGAAACCCGAAACCAGAAAGAGGCACCTTTCATACCCTGAGAGGAGTCCCTTGGGGTCTTTCGTCCGCTGCGCCGGATATCTCACCTGGGGCCTCCAGATGAAAAGGTGGGGCGAACATCGGAGGAAAAGACCACCAACAGGCTTTCTCATGCAACACCAAAGGGTTTATTGGGGGTATAGCGTGCTGGAGCTCAGGGCTCACTTCAGAGGAGCAAAGAACAAAGAGCCCTAAGAACCACTCGAGCGGAGTTTATATACATTCTTTAGAGAGGGTAGGGACTTTACACACATCATAGCCTCCTTTAGCAAATCATCATATTCCACGGGAAAATCAAATAACAACTCTAAAACATGATTAGCACATTCATTGGCGGGAACAGGTTGGGCAGGGGGTGATTGGTCAGCCCTAAGAAGGGGTATACATTTAAATTGATTGGTGGATGCACTGTGATGTATACGTGGTGAGCTGCATGGTTTCTGGGGAGGGGCTGTTAAGTAACTAGGTCCTCAGGGAAGATTTCAACACACATCTAATGTGCAAATCCGGGAATTGTCTTAACTGCCACAGGAATTTCAGGTGCTGAGTGCAGCTTGGAAACTTTACAAAACCTGGTTCTTTACATTTCAATTTCAATTTCTTTTATTCTTTCAGAACCTTACAGAGGAAGGCGAGAGAGTTCATCGACAATTACTGCTATTTTGGCTATATTGGTTTTGGATGCACACATGGGATCTTTCTTTAGATCCATCTGGTGCTGATAATCTAAGCCATAGCCTCAAACAGGGCCAAGAGGCTGATTAAAACATATCCATTTCCAAAGCAATTACTACTCTGAAGTCAGTTACAGAACTCAGTCTCTTAGGAGAATCACGCCAGTGTTAAAGCCCAGGTGAACACAGTCATCTCATCCAAAAGCCACACAAGTTACCAAAATTAAAATCAAAACAATCCCACATGGCCCTCATCTACTTCCATATAGTCACTCATCATAACCTCTGGCTGGAGGTTTCCTTAAATGGCACAGCCCAATAGAGTGTCCATAATAAGCTCCCTTCCCCTCATTTGCCTAAATTCAGGGTGGCCTGGACACCCTTCCTGTGAACCAGGATTGATCACATAGTCTGCCATTAATACTGCTCTGTTTCTGCAATTTGAGGCCTACTGACTGTCAGGTATAGATTCCTTATGTGATTTGGAGTCATTATTAAACCCAAGCACCTTTGCAGGGATTGGAAGAACTCATTTGACCCAGAAAATCCCAATACTCCCTTGATGGAGGTCAAGAACCAAACAGAGGAAGGCAAGAGACTTCATCCACAATGACTGATTTTTTGCCATTTTGGTCTTGGATGCACACATTGGATCTTTCTTTAGATCCATCCAATGCTGATAATCTAAGCCACAGCCTCACACAGGGCCAAGAGGCTGATTCAGAGACATTCCTTTCCAAAGTAATTAAGCAAAGAGCCACAGGTGATGCCCATTCATTTCCATTTTAAAACTGTTTTCTTCAGGCTTCACAAAGGGTGGCCTGAGGCAAAGACCTTCCTGACATTCAGGGCAACAGAACAATAGGTAAGCAAAAGGGCCAAAGCAGGGTTTCTCCACTGAGACTTTCCTGGTCACACTGATATCTGAGTTTTCTGAGATGCTTGCCATTCCCTTCAGCTATGGATTACATGGCCATGTCACAGAGTTTGGAGGTGGTACATATTTTGGACACAAAACCATGAGCCTATTCTGGAGAGTGGCCAGAATTCAGGAAGAAAACAGGAACTTAGGAAGACAGTACATGTTGTCCATCGATAAGGCAACCTGCAATCCATTCCTAAAATGGGTAGGATGAATGCTGGGAAGCTTTCTACTAGACAGGACACATCCATTGATTCATTCTCTTTTCTAATGTCTACAACCACGGACACAGTGGGATACACAGACATAGAAACACTCGCCTTGTCAAAAGACTTTCTAGAAACATTCCACTCCAAACCAAGCAAGCCGCCTTCCCTACCTATTCTCAGAATATAAGACAAAACCACAAAATCACACCCACACTGAAAAAGGCACCTCCTTCCCCAAAGTAAGTCTGTGACTATCCAGAGTGTCCTCTGAATGGTGGGCTATACTATGTTCCCCAGAAATGGCCTGTCCTTTCTCAGATCTGGTCTCCTTGGCCAACTCTGTGAAATATCACGAGCCCGCGCTGAGCCACTTCTTGCTTTCTCTGGAAAGGCCAGTCTTCAAACTTTCCTGGCATTTGGCCATCCTCACATCAGTAGGTACCAAGAAAGACTGACTCTGTCCTTGGTAAATTTAAACAAGTGATCCCACTGTACTGGGAATTGGACTGGTTCTGGATGCCTGACTTCCTGGATCCCAAGTTCACAGAGTTCCATCACCAAGGAAGTGAGGTGAGGTCACTTCCTTCAGGAACTGAATGAGGTGACTGCCTTAGCAACCACTTTTTCCGAACAGTTGCTTCCATACTTCCTCTGACATTTTCACAAGTTAGATAGGTATCTCAACCATAGGAACCCAGGAACAGCTCTCCACAAAGGCCTTGGTTGGTCCATCTTTTCTACATTAAGGAGAGAGGGTGAATGAGACAAAACCCTTCATCCTTACCAGGTTGTTTTCCATGGAATATGACTTTTGCTCTCTCACGTCCTTCATAGTTGCCTACATGTTCTCCAGGGATCATTTCTGCATGGACCTTTGAGGTTTTCAGCAGGTGGAAGATCCACTACATTCCTGTATTGTAAGACCAACTCTGTCCCTGCTGTTCTGTAATGTTAGATTCAGGGAACAGTGTATGGTTAGGGTTAATAACATGTGTGATTTCGGTTAGGAATCATTCTGCTGGATGAATAATGGTATTGGGAACCTGCTATATGTATGAGAATATATAGGTGAAATATATGTATGAAAACAGAAATCTAGGTAAGATTTGAAGCCCAAAAGAGCATTGGGCCCTTGATTGGAATACTTAGCTTTGAATTAAGTTGTGCACAGATGTGTCAGATTAATCAATATACAATGGCATAGGACCTTGTACCTTCGATGATTGAATGTCGAAGAGAACATCCAGTCAAAAAGGGATAGTCGGAAGTGAAAGGTTAATAAAATAGGTATTTGTCACATCCTGGGAAGAATTTTGTGTTTATTCCGAGCATAATGTAGTTGTAAAAAAAAAAATGATTAAATTAAAAAGACACCTTGAAGAGCGTCAATGAGAGAGTGAGAGGACCAAAAAAAGTGGTTTGAGAATTGGTTCACCTAGTCCCCCTCTTTGACTACTTTTTTATCAACCCTGGCCTGTCCGATAATAATCTCCATATTATTGCTAACTATAAAACCCTGTTTGCTCAACCGTGTAATTTCTTTTCTCTAAGCTCAAATTGGACAATTTAAACTTATGGTAATACCCCACTAGCAGACATAGAATGTGACACCCCCCAATGATCACTTTTATGATTAAAAGTAGCTAGAAGAAGAAGTGGGGAATGAAAAATTAATAAAATATGTACTTGTCACTTTTTTTTTCTGTATGCTTAACAAAACACTGTTGAAATCTTGAGAACTGTTTGCTAATCTTGTTCCCAGAATGTCCTGTCCCCAAATGCCAAACTGCAGAATGTACTCCCTCACCAGGTTGAATGCAAACCGCCCGCTCTCCCTCACCCATCAATAAACTTCGCTCCCTGCCCTCCCCAAAGAAAGTATATAAGCTCTGCTTAAGCTCTTCTCAGGGCTCTCTGCTCTATTCAAGTGAGCTCGGACCCCCTGCATGCTGACCCCCTATAAACCCTTTGCTGTTGCATGAGATAGTCTTTTGGTGGTCTCTTCCTCCGAAGCTCGCCCAATGTTTACTTTGATGATTGGGTGTAGAAAAGAACATTCAGTCAAAAAGGGATAGTAGGTAGGATTAGGAAGATAGTTGTTAGGTTTAGGAAGAAGAGTGAGTATAGGTTTTGGAAAAAAATATTCTTTATCAATAGGGTTTTGTTTAGAGTGTGAATGTAAATGTTAGCCCATGTGAAGAGTCAGTCAAAATAGTGAACCGGAGAAAATATGTAGGAAAACAGATATCAATAGAGATATTACGAAATAAGGCAAAGTATAAAGTGGGTGATAGGATTAGACATTTTCAATAGGGTTGAATTTGAATATATGATCTTAGGAGAAACCAATATGTAGTCACTAATTGGATTGATATTTGAGAGCATTAGGCAACCTGGACATGGCTGTGTTTAGTAATCCATGTTCATTTTCAATTTAGGCTTTGGTACAATAATAAGTGTGAACCTTGCATTTTGTGTCCAGAATATTACTGTGATAAAATGTATATGTAGATCAGGTGACATGAGTAATTTTTCCATCATTTCTGGGAGCAATATTTTGAAGATTAATAAGTTAGTATTGGGGGTACAAAGACGTGTACCTTGTGTCTATGAATATAGAGCTAATGCATGAATAGACCATACTGTTAATAAATAATATAACTGGTTCCACTTTATATAATGCATTGGATTCATATCTTAAAATATATAAGAAATCTTATATTGATATACATACATTCATTCCAACTAGTTATACATCTAATGGTAAAATTAAGGTTATGGTTTATCATGAAAAGTGTGTGAGTTTTGCTTCAAAAGTGATTATGGAAATCAAAAATAATGTGTTTGGAAAGAAGTCTCATGAAAAGACCAGTCAAGAACCATGAAAAAATACATGTGTTGTGAAGCAGGAAGGGATTGAAAGTGAAACAAATGCCTCTAAATTAGCGAACTTGTGGATGAAATATATATCCTATTATGTGCATAAAATGAAGAAATAGTAATGTACCAGTTTTGAATAAAAATGAACGTCAAAATACACATCATGTCCCCTAGGAATCAATTTGCATTGATGTTAACCTGGGTCAGTTACTGTATTAATTTTAGGATTTGTAGGCACCATTCACTGAAGATAGTTTTCAGTACTAGGAAACAAATACGTATTTCAGGTGGATGAATATTTCTGACGATAATCTTGTGAAAAGTTGATTATAAATTCACATATATGAATATGAATGAATTTAGGAAATGTATAATAAGACACATGTATTTCATATTTTGAAAAATCTGGAAAGTTTGTATATATATATATATATATATATATATATATATATATATATATACACACACACACACACACACATGCACACAGACATTAAAAAGTAGCAATATATATGCCAATTGAAATTCACCATGAAAAATATATCATCCACAGTTTCAAAAATATTCATTTTACTGAACATGGATTTATGTATAATGTTGTTAAACTAGGAAGCTCACAGAGAGTTCGAATTTTAACTTCCAACAGCATTTAGGAGAAGTGATCTCTTCTCACAATGTGTATCTGCCAAGTCAACCACTTCAAAAGAATGTACGTGTTGTACCTTGTAGGATTCTATATGTGCATATAAAAATACATGTGCAAATAGGCTACAGAGAAAGGGAGACAGGAATTCACATATTTGTTAACTTTAAAAACACATGGAGAACAATTTCAACAAAAGTTGACTAGATTTATAACTCCTACACTACATAATGCAAAAGGCAAATTCAACTATACACCATGCCTCCTCTGAACTGCTTGTATTTCTATTCTGATTGGATTATTATTCTCCATCATTTTAGGATAAGTAGTCAGAGTCTAGTAGGCTATGGGTTAGTGTCAGGGATTCAGTATTTCGAATGGAAAATTGGAAAAGGTATCCAATGTGTATGTAATTATGTGCTATGAAAAATCTTCCCACTCTTATCCAGAACAATGCCTTGACATTACCTTTGCCCCAAATAAGACACAATTACAGGAGAAGAGTTCGAAAATCTGTGTATATATATATATATATATATATATATATATATATATATATATATATATATATATATGGAATGCAATATGCTCAGTTGTTCACAAACTTGGAGGTGGTAGATGAGTTTACAAAAGTAACGAACAGGGTAAATCCTCCACAAAAATGGAGCTTTGCTGGCCTAAAGACTTCTTGAGAAACTGCCTCTGAGGTTGGGAACTTGAAATATATGTTGTTGTCAGGAGCTTAATCTTCATTTGTGGTGAGACAATTAAAGCTGGATCTGCATCTATGTGACCTGAAGGATCTTGTTTCTTATTTTCCAATGAAGATGAGACAGCAGTGCTGAATTCTCTCTTTGTAGGTAAACTGTGGCCACTGGGGGCTATGTGTCTCCCTGTGAGGACTCTGAAACCATTTGGTCATCCTCCAATTTTCGTGGTGTTTCTTGCTGCTGCACTGGGAGTTTGGTATTTGCTTCGTGAAATACAAAGATTTCAACTGGGACACAGTGCTAGAGGGAGTTCTGTCATGTGTGGTGTGTCAGGGTCTGCAAGAGAATGCACCAACCAGGCCTCTATCCCACATAGCTTGCCCCCTTGACCATAGCAACCTGATTCTGAAAATTGCCCTGAAAACTCTCCATATAACAAGATGCATTTACATATAAGGGTTTTCTGGCTACACTATATCAGTCACAAGCTATTTGGAAGCCAATGGCAGGTCCACATGACTCCACCACAGATGTTTTATCACACACCTGCACACCACTACTCTAGGCCCACTACTCAGGAGGCTCCAACTTACTGGCATCACTGTTCTTCAACATTTTCATGAAACCCAGTCAATCAAGGCACTGTATTGTATACTCATGATCAGCAACAGGACATCCAAAGTTTCTCCAGTGCCACCTGGTCATGGGAATTTCAAAAATTTGATGGTATTCATCTAGCCATTTTTCAAGGATGAAGTTGGAGGCACTGTGGGTTTAAATTCATTCAGGAACCACTAAATGGTGAGGAAGTTCATTTCAATGAATTCTCTGGACAACACTCACAGGAAAGGCTTCCCAAAGAGTGGCCAAAAGGTCACATGAAGCCAGGCCCATTGAACTGTACAATGTGAGGTCCATGTGTGTTTTGACTCTCAACTATGGCTGCCATGTTTTTCATAATAAAATCATGTGATATCCTGGCTGAGATTCCCAGTGCTCTGTGGAAAACCAACCTGGGACTAGATTTCAGATTCCAAGCGTGAATCTCATGCGTGGCCTCCTAAAATCCCAATTCAATTCATGGCAATACTACTCTGAGGTCAGTTCCAGAACTCAGTCTATAAGGGGAATCACCCAAGAGTGAAGCCCTGGTGGACCGAGTCATCTCTTCCAACTGCCACAAAAATGACCACAATTATAACCAAAAGACTCCCACATGGCCCTCATTTTCTTCCATATAAACATTCATCATAACTTCTGGCAAGAGGTTTCCATAAGTGGCGCAGCTCAAGACAGTGTCCAATATAAGCTTCCTTGTCCCTCATTTGCCTAAAGTAAGTGTGGCCTGGACACTCTTCCTGTCAACCAGGAGTGATCAAATAGGCCTGCCATTAATACTGCTCTGCTTCTACTATTTGAGGCCTACTGACTGTCAGGTATAGATTCTTTATGTGGTTTGTAGTCATGAGAAAACACTAGCACATTTGCAGGGCTTTGAAGAACTCATTTTACCCAAGGGTCCATAATCACACTTGATGGAGGTCAGGAACCTAACACAGGAAGGTGAGAGACTTCATCCACAATGACTGATCTTTTTGAATTTTGGTTTTGGATGCACACATGGGATCTTTCTTTAGATCCATCAGGTGCTGACAATCTAAGCCCCAGCTTCACCGAGAGCCAAGAGGCTGATTCAGAAACATCCATTTCCAAAGAAATTAAGCAAAGAGCCACAGGTGATGCCCACTCATTTCCATTTGAATACTGTTTTCTTCAGGCTTCACAAAAAGGTGGCCTGAGCCAATGACTTTCCTTACATTTAGGGCAACAGAAAAATAGGTAAGCAAATGACCCAAAGCAGGGTTTCTCCACTGAGACTTTCCTGGTCACAATGATATCTGAGTTTTCTGACATGCTCCCCTTCCCTTCAGCTCTCCAGTACATGGCCATGTGACAGAGCTTGGAGGTGCCACATAGCTTGGACACAAAACTGTGAGCCTATTCTGGAGAGTGTCCAGAATTCAGGAAGAAAACAGGAACTTAGAAAGATAGTAGGTTTTGCCCATTGATAAGGCTAGCCGCAATCCATTCATAAATTGGCAGTATGAATGCTGGGAAGCTTTCTACTAGACAGAACACATCCATGATGCATTCTTTTTCTAATACCAAGACCACAAACAGAGTGGGATACACAGTAATAGAAACACTCACCTTGTCAGAGGACATACTAGATAAAGTCCTCTCCAAACCAAACAAGTCGCCTTTCCTACATATTCTCAAACTCACACCCACACTCAAAAAGGCAGCACCTTCCCCAAAGTAGGTCTGTGACTATCCAGAGTGTCCTATGATGGGTGGGATATACTATATTTCCACGAAATGCACTGTGCTGTCTCAGTTCTGGTCTCCTTGGCCAACTCTGTGAAGTTGTCAGAAGTCACTGGTGATCCACTACCTGCTTTCTCAGGAAAGGCCCCTCTTCTTAGCTTTCCTGGCATTTGGCCATCCTCACATAACTAGGAACCAAGAAAGACTGACTCTGTCCTTGGTTTACCCAAACAAGTGAGACCACTGGAACTGGGACTGGAACTGGCTGTGGTCTCCTGGCTTCCTGAATCCCAAGTTTAGAGAGTTCCATTACCAAGGAAGTTATGTGAGGTAACTTCCTTCAGGAAGTGAATGAAGTCACTGCCTTGGCAAACACTTTGTCCTAACAGTTGCTTCCAAGGGTCCCATGAGATGGAGGGTGCACCTACTTCCTGTGACATTTTCACAAGTTAGAATGATATATCAACCATAGGCACCTGGGAACAGCTCTCCACACAGGCTTGGTTTGGTCCATCTTCTCTACATTAAGAAGAGAGAGGCTGATTCAGACACATCCCTTCACCCTGACCAGGTTGTTTACGATGGAAGTTGACTTTTCCTCCCTCAGGTCCTTCATTGCTGCCTACATCTTCTCCATGGATTATTTCTGTATTGACCTTTGAGGTTCTCAGCAGGTGGAAGATCCCCTACACTCCTGATTGTAAGACCAACTCTGTCCCTGCTTTTCTGTAAAGTTAGATTGAGGGAACAGTGTATGGTTAGGGTAATAACAGGTTTGATTTGGGTTAGGAATCATTCTGCATGATGAATAATGGCAATGGGAACCTGTGATATTTACAAGAATATATAGGTGAAATATAAGTATGAATACAGAAGTCTAGGTAAGATTTGAAGCTTAGAAGAGCATTGGGTCCATGATTGGGATACTTAGCTTTGAAATACCTTCTGCACAGATGTCTCAGATAAATCGATAAAAAATGGCATAGGACCTTGTAAATTGGATGATCAAATGTAGAAGAAAACATCCACTTAAAAAGGGTAGTTGGTAGGATTGGAAAGATAGTCAGTAGGTTTAGGAAGAAGAGTGAGTATAGGATTTGCTCCAAAAGTTCTTTAGCAATAGGGTTTCTGGTAGAGAATGAATGTAAATGTCAGCACATGTGATGAGTCAGTTACAATGATTAACTGGGGAAAATATATAGGGAAGCAGATATCAATAGAGACAGGAAGAAATCAAGCAAAGTATAAATTGAGTGATAGGATTAGACATTTTCAGCATGGTAGATGTTGAATATACAATCTTAGAAAGAAACAAATATTTAAAAACAATAGGATTGACATTTGAGAGCATTAGGCAATCTGGACTTGGATGTTTTTAGTAATCCATGCTCACTTTCTATTTAGGCTTTGGTACAATCATAAGTGTGAACTTTGCATTTTGTGTCCAGAATATTACTGTGATAAAGTGTATATGTAGATCAGGTGACATGAGTATTTCTTCCACCAATTATGTGGTCAATATTTTGAAGATGTATAAATTAGTATTGGGTGTACAAATAGGTCTACACTGTGTCTACAAATATTGATAAAATGAATGAATAGACAATACTGTGAATAAATAATATAACTGGTTCCAACTTTAAATTATGGATTGAATTGATATCTTAAAATATACAGGAAATCTTATATTGATATACATACATTCATTACAACCATTTATAGATCTAATGGTAATATTAGGGTTATGATTTGTCATGAAGAGTGTGTGAGGTTTGCTTCAACATGATTATTGAAATCAAAAATGAAAAGTATTCTCATGAAAAGATCAGTCAAAAAACATGGAGGAATATATGTGTACTGAAGCAGGAAGTGATAGAAAGTGAAACAAATGCCTATAAATTTGCAAACTTTTGAATGAAATATTTATCCTATGATGTGCATAAACTGAAGAAATAGTCATGTAACATTGTTGAATAAAAATGAACGTCATAATACACATCATGTACCATAGTAATCTACTTGCATTGATGTTAAAGTGGGTCAGTTACTGTAGAAAAATTAGGACTTCTATGCACCATTCACTGAATTTAGATTTCAGTACTAGGAAACAATATGTATTTGAGGTGGATGAATATTTCTGAGAATAATTTTGTGAACATTTGATTATAAATCCACATACATGAATATGAATGCATTTAGGGATTGTATAATAAGACACATATATTTTATATTCTGAAAAATCTGGAGAGTGTGTGTGTATACACACACACACACACACACACACACGCACACGCACAGACATTAAAAGGTAGCAATATATATGCGAATCGAAATTTATCATGGAATATATATCATTCACAGATCCAAAAATATTCATTTTAATGAACATGGATTTATGTATTATCTTGTTCAACTAGGAAGCTCACCCATAGTGTTAATTTTCAGTTCCAACAACGTTCAGGAGGAGTGATCTCTTTTGACAATTTGTATCTGCCAAGTCTGCCACCTCACAAAAGTCTACATGTGTTACCAGGTAGTATTCTATATGTGCATACAAAAATACATGTGCTGAATAGGATACAGATAAAGGGCGACAGGAATTCACGTATTTGTTATCTTTAAAACACACGGAGAACTACTTCAATTTAATATTGACTTGATTTATAACACCTACCCTTTATCATACAAAAGGTAAGTCCAGCTATACACCATGCCTCCTCTGAACTGCTTGTATTTCTATTCTGTTTTGGTTATTTTGCTCCATCAATTTAGGATTGCCACAGTCTGGCTGGGCACAATTCAGGAGCCACTTGTCAAAAGCTAACTTTATTTTTAGAACCACACACGCCAAAAAATAGCTCCTCCGGAAAAACACTCAGAGCACAACTGCCACCACCAGCTTCCCACAAGCTCTCAACCTCCTAACTCCTCCTGCTCTTGAGGTCGATTGGCTGGGTTGTTTGAGCAGAGCCAAAAAAGTCCCCCAAGAAGCAGCTCCATAATTTGAAAGGGTCGGGAAACAGCCCAATGGGCATCACCGCAGAGGAGCCAATCAGCTAGATGTTGCTGGGGCCGCTGTGAGCCAACCATCAGCTGGCAGTCTGAAAGTTTGCTTTGGCCCCTTGGACTGTGGCTCTCAACATCTAACCCTCTCTGTTTAAACAACAAGCATGTGGCTTAGGGACCGTGCCTGCCTTAGGTTGTCCAATAGTACATATGGTTCTTACCCATTATCGAATGAGCTGACCTCAAGGTGTCAGCCTCCTGTCTTAGATTGGTACCATTGTAATTGGATCTTACCCATCACTGACTACAGGTCCAGTATACATCCACACCTGTGGAGAGGTCTTTGTACCAGGGGCGGGTGAGGTTCTTTGCCTCATCTCTGTTGGCACCCAAATTTCAGCTGAACGACCATGACAAGCAGAAGGGAGGAAGATACACCAAGGCAATTGATGGCTCTTTTTGAAAAAATTGTACCACCGATGACATCATCAGAGAAATACCCCAACACTACCACAAGTCGCTGCACCAACAGATAGTTCACAATGCATGCAGGTGAGTTCACAATGCATACAAGTGATACATAGTCCAGGCAAGTTCTGCAAGCAGTTCAGTGATGGCTATTGCAGAAGCTGTAGATTGGTTTTATCTTTGTCTTCACATGCACTGGGATGAAGTTAGAAATTCTGGCAACAATGCCTAAAGAAAGAATTATGTAACATTCCAAAAGGCACTAAAAGAAAACAATTTTCTTAACAATTTACATTGTCTCGAAGAGAATTATTAAATATAATGCAAAGAAAAGGTGGATCAAACATGGCGGCGGGCAGAGAGGCTGCGCTTTTAATGCACTCACAGTGATGGGGTCATAAAGTCGCAAGGATAACTCTTGGATTCTACCAACGGAGATTCTCCTAGCAAAATTCCACTGAAGGGAGACCGCCCGGGAGCTACTAGAATTTTTTTGAAGCGTCTGTGTGACCCGGACGAGCGGGACCCTGCCACTAGACGCGGAGTTCGAGATTCACCAGCCACAGTCCGCGCACCGTGGGCACAGCTGCAGATCCATCCACCCGCCCGCAGCCAAAGTGACTGGGTCCTGCTAGACGCTGAGACACAGCTTGGCAGGAAGAAGTCTTTAGCCAAGCCTCCACGCGCCAGGAGCTGAGGCGAACTGGGCCGGGCCAGTCCCACCCCTCCCCTCGGTCAATCCGGCAAGAAGCCTGGGGCCCGCCATAGCAGAGAGTTGACGTCATCGGAGTTCGGCTGGCGAAATTCCTTCCCAGCAGAATCCACTTTAGCAGGTGCGTGACTCCCCATACTGATACAAGCAGCCAGGAAACTTCATTGACTTCTCAGGGGTCATGTCCGTAGGGAAGCAGAGGGGAGGCCAGACCCCAAGGCCCCCATATCACCAGTGGTGACCTCTAAGGTCTTAGCCGCCAGTTTACCACAGCACTGGGGCTTAAAAGGGACACTCGGTGGGGCTGCAAGTGTAACTAGATCTCTGGAGAATCACTTCTGGGAAACAGGACCTGGCTGGCAGGCTGACAGGAGGAAAGCGGTTAAGAGCTGGAGAAGTGAAATGGCTCTGGACTGACAAGTCTGAGAAACCCCCAGAAGACGCCGTACAGGGATAGCTCTCGGCAGGTAGAGAGCAGACACTCCGCTTGGAAGGCACAGCTCTGCCTACTGGAAGAGAAGAAGGTGGATCTCTAAGACTTTAATTTTTTTTGTTGTTGTTGTTGTTGCTGTTGTTGATATTTTTTTCTCTCCTTCTTCTCTCCCTGTTCTTTTCCCCCCTTTTCCTTCTCTCTTTCTATCCTATTTCAAGTTTTATTGTTCTTTTCATTCCCCTCTAATCTATCTCTCCCTCTATCATTTTTTCTTTTTAAGAGCACCTTCATTCTCCTACCGCCCAACTCTCATCCCAAGCATTACATCTTCCATTGTGTGTAATTGTCTAAATGCAAATAGGTGAATGTCTCGAGGCTGTCTATAAGACTCCTAAATACCTAGCTACTACCAACACCCTGATCCAATTGCCTGGTAGTATCCACCTTCAGTGGAGCAATCTTCTAAAGTAGCCAAGTCATACGAACCATTGTACCACCAGAGCACCCAACCTAAATATATAGTCCTGAGAACAAACAGCAAATCATTATATGCATACAGAACCTAGAAGCCTTATATGAATTGAATGAATCAGCTTTAAAGTACAACAAAGCCCAAAATTTCTAGGCATAATCTCCCACCACAAAAGAGAGACAACAGAGATATACAAAGCCAAAACAAATGTATAGGAGAAAGCAGTTACAAAGCAGTCAAACAGAGCTGGAAAGCAACGTGAACAATATGAAAAAACAAGGGAAAAAAGGGTTACGAACAATGCAGTACAATCTAAATATACAGGAGGACCTAGAAGAATCAGAAATATGGACAGGGAACGAAATCAAGGCATTCCTAATTCAGATGGAACGGAATATTAGAGAAGACATGAGACAGCAAATCCAAGCATTGAAAGTATATTTTGAAGAGGAACTAACCACACAAATTAAATCCACAAAGAATGAGCTTTATCAGGAGATAGAGGTGTTAAAAATAATCAAGTTGTAATCATAGAAATGCAAGAAACCGTAAATCAGATTAAAAGTGCTAATGAGAATATTACAAACAGACTAGATCAAGTAGAAGTCAGAACATCAGATAATGAAGACAAAGTATATCAACTTGAAAAGAATATAGTCAACACAGAAAAGATGCTGAAATCAAACATATAACACAAAACACAAGTGTGCACACATAATATAATACATACAACACATGACATAATATTAAAGGCCTTATGACTTTTTACAGGTGAAATCTCCATTGCAATGTCTAAAAACTCTATTGTCCAAAAATAGAACTGATCAGCAAAACATTAACCTAGGTCTGTATGAGCTAAAAAAAAAAAAACAAAATAAAACTTCATGATATGAGAAAGGGCAATAATAAAATAGATGTTGAAAAAAACATTCTGGTTCTGTCACAGATGTAAGAACAGCCAAACTGGAGTTCTGGATATCAGCTCTTATTGATTTGAGCCAAATCATCTTATTTTTGGTCTGTAGAAATCTCTTTAGTTAATCTCTCTGGAATCCAAATTGGCTACTCTTCTCCCTGTAGAAACACAAAAACAGACCCCGGACTCCAGACAATTACTGGGTCAGGACCTTTCCATTGTTCTGTTAGAATATCCTTCCAAAGTACCTTGGGCTTATGTACATTATTTGGACATATATGCCTTTCTGGAGCACTAAGCCCTGATGAACCCAAATTTAAAAAGTTTAGAGTAAAAGGGTTATTTTAAGTTTATCTTTGGGGAATATATACCCCTTCCCAATTCCTTCTTTTTGCTTTAATATGTATGTTTTAATAGTTTGATGTGATCTTTCAACTATGCCTTGTCCCTGTGGATTGTATGGGATTCCTGTTATATGAGTAATGCCAAATGATGAGCAAAATTGTTTAAAAGAGGTAGAAATATAACCAGGGGCATTATCTGTTTTTAACTCTTTTGGAACGCCCACAGTGGCAAAATTTTGTAAGCAATGAGCTATAACATCTTTAGTTTTTTTTCTCCAGCAAGAAGGGAGACCATCAAAAATCCAGAAGAAGTATCAACTGTAACATGCAAATATTTTAATTTTCCAAATTCTGGCAAGTTTGTGACGTTCATCTGCCAAATATGGTTAGGTATCAATCCTCTAGGATTGACTCCAAGATTAACTTGTGGTAAAAAGGTCACACAATTTTGACATTGTTTTATTATTTGTCTAGCTTGTTCCTTTGTTATTTTGAAATGCTTTTGTAAAGTATTAGCATTGACATGGAACTTTTTATAAAAATTTATAGCTTCTTCTAGTGTAGAGAAAATATGTATGTATGTCATGTGTTGTTTTATCTACTAAATAATTGCCCAAACTAAGGGCTCCAGGCATTCCTGTATGTGTCCTGAAATGTCCTATAAAGAACGGATCTTTCCTGTCCCAGATTAGACTTTGTATAGTGGAAAGCAAAGAGAAAAGAGTAGAGGAAGGGGAAATCCTTCCACCATCTTCAAGTGATACTATAGCAATAACTATATACTAATTATCGGAAAATAAATTAATTACAGATGCTTTAAGCATCACAAAAGCTTGTAATACTGCATTAAGCTCTACATTTTGAGCTAATTGTTTTCGTACTAAAAATGTAAAAGTTTGATCAGGTGTAACTATTACTGGTGTACCATTATTTGACCCATCAGTGAATATATTTGTAGCATTTATAATAGGTGTTTTTCTTCTCATTTTTGGAAAAATTACATGATGTGATGACCAAAAAGACAATAAAGGATTAGATGGTAAGTGGTTATCAAATGAAACATTAGATTTGCACATGATTATTGCCCAAGTATTTAACTAATTATCTAACTCATCAATTTGATTCATAGTATATGGAGTAATAATTTTATTGGAAGACATTCCAATCAGTCCCTTTGCTGCTTTTATTCCTTTGAGTATTAATTGTCCTAAAGCCTCAGTATACCTAGTAAGAATAGTGTTAGGAGAACAAGAAAAATGTATTCATAATAATGGACCTTCTTGCCAAAAATACTTCTGTAGGAATATTTTTTTGGTGGTAGTACAATAAATAATAAAGGCATTCTTAAATCAATTCTATCCAAATGAATATTTTCCATACATTTTTCAATGATTTTTAATGCCTTTCTTGCTTCAGGTGTTAACATTCGGGGTGCATTTGGATCTGATAGACCTTTTAGGATATCAAATAAAGGTTCAAACTCTCCTGTTGGTATACCTAGATAAGGCCTTATCCAATTTATGTCTCCTAATAACTTTTGAAAGTCATTAAGTGATTTGAGTTGATCTATTCGTATTTGAATTTTTGGTGGATGGACCATGATTGAGGATAAAAGAACTTCTAAATAATTAATTGAAAAATTTAATTGTACTTTATCTATTGCTATCTCCAGTTTATAATTTTTTAATAAGTTTGTAAGTGTGGCATAACATTCTAGCAATGCATTTTTAGCTTTCTGTGCTAATAATACACCATCCATATAGTGAAATATTTGTCGTTCAGGATTTTGATTTCTAAGTGGCTGGATTAATTTGTTAACATAAATTTGACACATAGTTGGACTGTTAGCCATCCCTTGAGGGAGTACTTTCCATTTGGATCTCTGATCAGGACCTTCATGATTCAGTGCAGGGATAGTAAATGCAAACCATGGACTATCCTCAGGATGAATTGCAATTGAATAAAAACAATCTTTAATATCTATAATTAAAACATACCAGGTTTTTGGCAAAGCAGAACATTGAGGAATTCCCAAATGAGCAGGTCGCATAATAACCGTCTCATTATTAATGGCTCTTAAATCTTGCAATAATCTCCATTTACCAGATTTCTTTTTGATGACAAAAATGGGAGTATTATGGAGAGATACAGACGGTTGTATATGTCCTTCCGCTAATTGTTGTTTTACCAGGTCATGGGTTGCTTGTACCTTTTCATTAGTCAGGGGCCACTGAGGAACCCCTACTGGTATTTCTGATTTCCAAGTAGTTTTTATTGTCTTAGTGGCCCTTTCTTAAAATCCAACCCATGTCTGTCTGTTCTTTGATCTATTTGTATTGGGGCTGCTATACCTTGTTCTTGTTTTTCTAATCTTTTTCCTTTCCTAAAACCTTGTCTAACCATAATTGTGGGTACATTTTGATTGATGTTATTTGTTAATGTCAAACCTAATCGATCTAGGACATCTCATCCCCATAAATTTATGGGAAGATGATCCATACATATGGCTGTTTAGTTCCTTCACATCCTTCAGGATCCTTCCAATCTAATACCATTGCTCTTCTATGGGGATTAGTCACCAATCCTAGGCCTTGAAGCATTTGAGTGTATTGTTGTAATGGCCAATGTTTTGACGAGAGATGATGCTAAGTTCTTGATGAGAGATGATGCTAAGTTCTGCATCTGTATCCAATAGCCCATTAAATTCATGTCCTTGAATATTTAGTTTTAGCATGGGGCGAGAATCTAAATTTAAAGAAGCATAGCCCAATCTACACGTGTGGAGCCTAATCCCTTGGAACCTCTTTCTACAGCATGACTGAAAAATTTATCATGTAGGCTTGGTATTATTAGTAACTGTGCTATTCTGTCTCTTGGTGAAATTACAGATATACCCTTTGGAGAACTGGCTATAATTTTTAATTCACCTTCTATGGTCTACAAGCACGGACACAGAGAGATACACAGACATAGAAACAGTTGCCTTGCCAAAGGACTTACTAGACACAGTTCACCCCAAACCAAACATTCTGCTTTTCCTACCTATTGTCAGAACATGATACAAAACCACAAACTCACACCCATACCCACAAGTCACCTCCTTCCCCAAAGTAGGTCTGTGACTATCCAGAGTTTCCTCTGACTGGTGCGCCATAATATTTTCCCACGAAATGGCCGGTACTGTCTCAGATCTGGTCTCCTTGGCCAACTCTGTGAAGTTTTCAGGAGCCAGCTATTTCCTGCTTTCTCAGGAAAGGCTCCACTTCAGAGCTCTCCTGGCATTTGGCCATCCTCACATCAGTATGTACCAAGAAAGACTGACACTCTCCTTAGTAAATCCAAACAATGAGCCCACTGGGACTGAGACTGGGACTGGCTCTGTGTCCCGGGCCTCCAGTTCAGAGAGTTCCATCACCAAGTAAGTGAGGTAGGTCACTGCTGGCTTGTGGGAAGCCGGTGATGGCAGTTGGGTTCTGAAGGTTTTCCTCAGGAGCTGTTTTGTTTGGCATGTGTGGTTCTTAAAATAAAGTTCGTTTCTTTTGTCAAGTGGCTCCTGAATTTTGCCCAGCCAGACTGTGGCATTTGGAGGGCCGCAAGGGGAATGAGTGAGGGTAAGTGATAAGGTAAACTGCTCACCTCTGAAGGCAGGGCGAGAGGATGGGAAGCCATTTTAAAATTCCTCTTTTGTTTTGCTTCACTTTTGTTTTAAGTTGCCTGTCCCTGGAGATGGGTAAGATGGAAGAAAAACCACTCACATCTGAGGAACTGATTGAGAGAAAAAAGAGATGGACATTTCAGGAGGATAGAAAAGCTATTATAATAATTTTCTGTTGTTCCACTTTTGTTTCATTCTGGTTCAGTTTTGTTTGGCGATATCTTCTTGGGTTGTATTATAGTTATAGTAGAAATATTCAAGTAAAAGAGAAGGTCTCTCAAGCTAGTCAGACAGAGATAAAAATTCAATTAAAAGAGAAGGTCTCTCTAGCTAGTTAGACAGAGGAAAAAAACAGGTGATTGATCCTGATAATGTGTCTGAATCAGCCTCTTGGACCTGTGTGAGGCTGTGGCTTAGATTCTCATCACCTGATGGATCATTCCGTGTGTGAATCCATACCCAAAATGGCCAAATGAGCAGTCCCTGTGGATGAAGTCTCTTGCCTTCCTCTGTAAGGCTACTGACCTCCATCAAGTGAGAATACGCATCCTTTGTGTCAAATGAGTTCTTCAAAGCCCTGGAGAGTCTAGCTCATAGGTTCTTTGGTTTTCTCATGACTCCAATTCACATAAAAATATCTATACCTGACAGTCAGTAGGCCTCAAATTGGAGAAGCAGAGGTGTATTAAGGGCAGGCCTATTTGATCACACCTGGTTCACAGGAAGGGTGTCCAGGCCACCATGACTTTAGGCAATGAGGGACAAGAGAGCTTATTTTGGACACTGTCTTGGACTTCGCCACTCATGTAAACCTCCAGACAGAACTTAGTATGAGAGTGTATATATGGAAGAAGATGAGGACCATGTGGGAGTGTTTTGGTTTTAATTGTGGTCATTTGTGTGGTAGTTGGAAGATATGACTGGGTACACCTGGGCTGAACTCTGGTGTGATTCCCCTTAAAGACTGAGTTCTGGAACTGACTTAGAGAAGTGTTATCATGAAATATGTTGGGATTTCAGTTGGTCACGCATGAGAGTCGCCCTTGGAAACCGAGATCTAGGCCCAGGTTTGCTTTCCACAGAGCACTGGGAATCTCAGCCAGGATATCACATGGTTTTATTCTGAAAGACATGGCAGCCATATTTGAGAGTCAAAACACAAGTGGACCTCACATTGTAGACAGCAATAGCCCTGGCTTCCTGTGAAATTTTGGCCACTCTTTGGAAGCCTTGCCTGTGAGATTTCTCCAGAGCTTTCATTGAAATGTGCTTCCTCACCATTTAATTGTTCCTGAATGAAGTTAAACACACAGTGCCTCCAACATCATTCTTGAAAAATGGCTAGATAAATACCATGAAATTTTTGAAATTCCCATGACCATGAAAATGGTGTAGAACAGAGATGCCAGTAAGCTGGAGCCTGATGTGAAGTGGGCCTAGAAAAGTCATGTGCAGGTGTGTGATAAAATATCTGTGGTGGGGCCATGTGGATCTGCCATTGGCTTCCAAATGGCTTGTGACTGACATGGTGCACCCAGCAGACCCTTCTATGTAAAGGCATCTTGTTATATGGAGAGTTTTCAGGGCAATGTTCAGAATCAGATTGGTATGGTCAAGGATGGGATTGAAGCCTGGTTGGTGCATTATCCTGCAGACCCTGACACACCACACGTGACAGAACTCCCTTTAGCACTGTGTCCCAGTTGAACTCCTTGTATTTTGTGAAGCAAATACCAAACTCACATTGCAGCAGCAAGAAACACATCGACAAGTGGAGGATTGCCGGATGGCTTTACAGTCCACACGGAAAGATTTTCCCCCTAGTGGCCACAGTTTACCTACAAAGAGAGAATTCAGCACTGCTGCCTCATGTTCATTAGAAAATAAGAAACCATGTCCTCCAGGTCACTTAGATACATACCTAGCTTTGATGGTCTCTCTACAAAAAAAGCTAAAACTCCTGACAACAACAAATATTTCAAGTGCCCAAACTCAGAGGCAGTTTCACCAGAAGTCTTTAGTCCAGCAGAGCTCAATTTTTGTGGAGTATTTACCTGTCCCTTACTTTTGGAAACTCCTCTGCCACCTTCAAGGTTGTGAACTCTTGAGCATATAACATTCCAGATATGTATTCACAGATTTTCTAACTCTTCCACTCTAATTGTGTTTTACTTGGGGTGAAGGTAAAGTCAAGGCATTGTTCTGGATTAGAGTGCGAAGATTTTTGTGAAGCACATATTTACATACACATTGGATTCATTTTCCTATTTTCCATTCAAAATGCTGAATGCCTGACACTAACCCATACCCTACTAGACTCTGACTACTAATTCTAATATGATGGAGAAAAGTAACCCAAACCGAATAGAAATACAAGCAGTTTAGACGAGGCATAGTGTATTGCTGGACTTGCCTTTTGCATTATACAGGGTAGGACTTATAAATCTAGTCAATATTTTGTTGAAATAGTTCTCCATGTGTTTTTAAAGTTAACAAATAGATGAATTCCTTTCTGCATTTCTCTGTAGCCAATTCAGCACATGTAATTTCATATGCACATATTGAATCGTACCTGTTATCACATATACATTCTTGTGAGGTGGCTGACTTTGCAGATACAAATTGGGAGAAGAGATCACTCCACCTAAACACAGTTGGAACTGAAAATTCAACCTATGGGTGAGCTTCATAGATGAACAACATGATAAATAAAATCATGTTCAGTATAATGAATATTTTTGGATCAGTGGATGATATACATTTCATGATGAATTTCGATTTCCATATATATTGCTACTTTTTAATGTCTGTCTGTGTGTGTGTGTGTGTGTGTGTGTGTGTGTGTATACACTCTCCAAGTTTTTCATAATATTAAATATATGGGTCTTAATGTACACTCCCTAAATTCATTCGTATTCATGTATGTGGATTTATAATCAAATATTCAAGAGATTATTCTCAGAAATATTCATCCACCTAAAATACATATTTGTTTCCTAGAACTAAAAACTAACTTCTGTGAATGGTGCATACGAATCCTAATATTTCTACAGTAACTGACCCAGTTTAACACCAATGCAAGTAGATATTTATGGAACGTGATGTGTATTTTGATGTTCATTTTTAGTCAACACTTGTACATTACTATTTTTTCAGTTTATGCACATCATAAGATATATATTTCATACACAAGTTAGCAAATTTATAGGCATTTGTTTCACTTTCAATAACTTCATTCTTCAGAACACATGTATTCCTCCATGTTATTTGACAAGACTTTTCATGAGACTTCTTTCTAAACACATTATATTCGATTTCCATAATCACTTTTGAAGCAAAACTCACACACTCTTCATGATGAAATATCACCCTAATATTACCATTAGAAGTATAACTGGTTGGAATGAATGATTTAATATCAATATAAGATTTTCTGTATATTTTCAGATATCAACTCTGTCCATTATTTAAAGCGGACCAATTATATTATGTATTCACAGTATGGTCTATTCTTGCATTATCTCTATATTCTTAGACAGATACTACACCACATTCTACCCCCAATACTCATTTATACGTCTTCAAAATATTGTTCCCAGAAATGGTGGAAGAAATACTCATGTCACCTGATCTACATATACATTTTATCACAGTAATATTCTGGAAAATAAAGCAAAGGTCACACTTATGATTGTACCAAAGCCTAAATTTAAAGTGAGCATGGATTTCTAAAAACATCCATGTCCAGGTTGCCTAATTCTCTCAAATGTCAATCCAATTGTTGACTACATACTTGTTTCTTTCTAAGATTATATATTCAAACTCAACCCTGTTGAAAATGTCTAATCCTATCACTCACTTTAAAATTTGCCTGATATCCTAATGTCTCTATTGATATAGGCCTTCCTTCATAATTTCCCAGTTCATCATTTTGACTGTTCATTTGTGCTGACATTTACATTCACTCTCTACCTGAAACCCAATTGCTAAATAACTTTTGGTCCAAATCCTATTCTCACTCTTCTTTCTGAATCTACCGACTATCTCCCAAATCCTACTTACTATCCTTTTTTGAATGGATGTTCTCTTCGACATTCAATCATTCAAGGTACAAGGTCCGATGCCATTGTGCATTGATTTATCTGAGACATCTGTGCAGGACATAATTCAAAGCTAAGTCTCCCAATCAAGGGCCCAATCCCTTTCTGGGCTTCAAATATTACTTAGATTTCTGTTTTCATACATATATTTCACCTCTATATTTTTATAAATATTGCAGATTTCCAATACCATTATTCATCCAGCAAAATGATTCCTAACCCAAATCAAACAAGTAATTAACCCAAACCATATACTATTCCCTCATTCTAACTTTATAAAAGAGCAAGGAAAGTCTTGGTCTTACAATATAGGAATGTAGGGGATATATCACCTGCTGAAAACCTCAAAGGTCCATGCAGAAATAATCCCAGGAGAAGATGTAGGCAGCTATTAAGGACCTGAGAGAGCAAAGTCATCTTCCATGGAAAACAACCCTGTCTGGAGAGGGGTTGTTTCTGACTCAGTGTCTCTGTTCCTAATGTACAGAAGATGGACCAATCCAGGCCTGTGTGGAGAGCTGTTCACGGGTGCCTATGGGTGATATACTATTCTAACTAGTGAGAGTGTCACGGGAAATAGGGACAGCATCTATGTCATGGGACCCTTGAAAGCAACTGTTAGGAAAAAGTGGTTGCAAAGGCAGTGACCTCATTCAGTTCCTGAAGGAAGTGACCTCATCTCTATTCCTTGGTGATGGAACTCTCTGAACTTGTGATCCAGGAATCCAGGCACCCAGAGCCAGTCCTAGTCCCAGTCCCAGTGTGCTCACTTGTTTGGATATTCCAAGGACAGAGTCAGTCTTTCTTGGTATCTATTGATGTGAAGATGGCCAAATGCCAGGAAAGCTTTGAAGACTGGCCTTTCCAGAGAAAGCAAGTAGTGGCTTACCACGGGCTCCTGACAATTTCACAGAGTTGGCCAAAGAGACCAGATCTGAGACAGGACAGGCCATTTTGGAGGTACATAGTAAGGCTCACCAGTGAGAGCACACTCCGAATAGTCACAGACCTACTTGGGGGAAGGCAATGCCTTTGTGGTTTTTGTTGTGTGTTTGTGGTTTTATCTCATGTTCTGAGAAAAGGTAAGAAAGGTGGTTTGTTTGGTTTGGAGTGAACCGTTTCTAGTAAGTGATTGGACAAGGCAAGTGTTTCCATGTCTTTGTATCCCAATGTGTCTGTTGTTGCAGACATTAGAAAAGAGAATGCATCAATGTATGGGTCCTGTCTAGTAGAAAGCTTCCCAGCATCAATCCTGCCCAATTTATGAATGGACTGTGGCTTGCATTATCGAAGGGCAACACCTACAAACTTCCTTAGTTCCTGTTTTCTTCCTGAATTCTGGCTACACTCAAGAATAGGCTCATGGTTTTGTGTTCAAGATATTTACCACCTCCAAGCTCTGTGATATTGCCATGTACTGGATAGCTGAAGGGAATGGCGAGCATCTCAGAAAACTCAGATATCAGTGTGACCAGTAAAGTCTCAGTGGAGAAACCCTGCTATGGGCCTTTTGCTTACCTATTGTTCTTTTGCCCTGAATGTCAGGAAGGGCTTTGCCTCACGCCACACATTTGTGAAGCCTGAAGAAACCAGTTTTCAAATGGAAATGAGTGGGCATCACCTGTGGCTCTTTGCTTAACTGCTTTGGAAAGGGATGTGTCTTAATCAGTCTCTTGGCCCTGTGTGAGGCTGTGGCTTTGATTACCAACACCTGGTGGATGTAAAGAAAGATCCCATGTGTGCATACAAAATCAAAATGGCAAAAATTGCAGTCATTGTAGATGAAGTCTCTCGCCTTTCTCTGTAAGGTTCCTGACCTCCATCAAGTGGGAATAGGGATCCTTTGGGTCAAATGAATTCTTCAAAACCATGCAGAGGCTAGTCCATAGGTGCTTCGGTTTTTTCTTGACTCCATTTCACATAAAGAATCTAAATGCCAAAGTCAGAATGCCTCCAATTGGAGAAGTGGAAAAGTATTAATGGCAGACCTGTTTGATCACTCCTGGTTCACAAGAAGGGTGTCCAGGCCACCGTGACTTTAGTCACACACACACACACACACACACACACACACACACACACACATATATATATATATATATACTCTCCAGATTTTTCAAAATATGAAATATGTGTCTTATTTTACACTCACCAAATTCATTCATATTCATATACGTAAATTTATAATCAACTTTCCAAAGATTATTCTTAGAAATATTCATTCACCTGAAAAACATATTTCTTTCCTATAGTGAAAAGTAACTTCAGTGAATGATGCACACAAATCCTAATATTTCTACAGTACCTGACCCAGTTTAACATCAATGCAAGTAGATTCCAATCGGACATGATGTGTATTTTGACGTTCATTTTTATTCAACACTGGTAGATTACTATTTCTTCAATTAATGCACATCATAGGATATATATTTCATCCACAAGTTAGAAAATTTATAGGCATTTTTTTCACTATCAATCACTTCCTGCTTCAGAGCACATGCATTCCTCCATGTTTCTTGACTGGTCGTTTCATGAGAAAAGGGATGGACAAGGCAAGGTAAGGCAACTAAGATAGCACCGAAGACACGGAAACAGTCCTATTTGGTTACAACCGGATTTAGAGGGCATTGCTTCTGTTGTAATCTTTTAATCCCCTGCACCCCAAGTTTAAATTGTTTCAGAATTTTGTACCCAACATGTAAGGGAGGGGCTCAGAAGTTCACAGTCTGCAGAAGTTCATAAAAAGCAGTTTTTGTTTCTGTTGTTTTTTCTCTGATCTGGGCAAGTTAACATTTTAAGGACACCGGGAATGGGGCAGAGCTATTTTCTTCTCTTTTTTTTTTCTCTCTGCCAGCTGTTACCATGAAGCCCAGTTGGTAACTTCTTTATCTTAGAAATGTAGCCATCTCTGTGAAGCCCCAGCTCAAGCTCAGAGGCCTTGTTTACATATTGCCAGCATTGTGACTGACTCTTTCCAAACACATTATTTTTGATTTCCATAATTACTTTTGTAGCAAAACTAACATATCTTCATGATAAACCGTAACCCTAATATTAATATTAGATGTATCATTGGTTGGAATGAATGATTGTATATCAATATAAGATTTCTTATATATTTTCAGATATCTATTCAATCTGTTATTTAATGTGGAACCAGTTATATTATTTATTCACTTATGGTCTATTCATGCATTATCTCTATATTCAATGACACAGTGTACACCTTTTTGTACCCCCAATACCCATTTATATGTCTTCAAAATATTGCTCCCAGAAATAGTGGAAGAAACACTCATGTCACCACATCTACATATACATTTTATCACAGTAGTATTCTGGAGACAAATGTAAAGGTCACACTTGTGATTGTACCAAAGCCTAAATGGAAAGTGAGCATGGATTACAAAAAACATCCATGTCAAAGTTGCCTAATGCTCTCAAATGTCAATCCTATTGGTGACTACATTTTGTTTCTTCTTAAGATTATATATTCTAACTCAATTCTGTTGAAAATGTCTAATTGTATCACTCACTTTATACTTTGCCTGATTTTGTAATGTCTTTATTGATATCTGCTTTCCTACATATTTTCCCCACTTCATTATTGTGACTGTTCACATGTGCTGACATTTACATTCACTCTCTAACCGAACCCCTATTGCTAAAGATATTGTTTTCCAAATCCTATACTCACTCTTCTTCCTAAACCTACCGACTATCTTCTTAATCTTACCGACTATCCCTTTATGACTGGATTTTCTCTTCTACATTCAAACATCCAAGTAATGTTCCTGCAAGCGTTGGAGGAAGAGATCACCAAGAGAGTGTCTCATGCAACAACAAGGGGTTACTTGGGGGTCCAGCAAGCTGGGGCTCAGAGCTCACATGAATAGAGCAGAGAGCCCTGAGAACAGCTTAAGCAGAGCTTATATACTTTCCTTGGAGAGGGCAGGGACGGAAATTTATTGATGGGTCAGAGGGAGTGGGCGGTTAGTGTGAAAGTGGGTGAGGGAATACATTCTGCAATTTGGCAGTTGGGGACAGCACAATCTGGGAACAAGATTACAAACAGTACTCAAGATTTCAACAGTGTTTTGTTAAGCATACAGAAAAACAGGAAGTTACAAGTACCTTTTTTATTAACCTTTCATTCCGGACATCTTCTTCTTGCTACAATTAATCATAAAAGTGATTATTGGGGCGTGTCACATTCTATGTCTGCTAGTGGGGTATTACCATAAGTTTAACTTGTCCAATTTGAGCTTGGAGTAAAGAAATTACATGGTTGAACAAACAGGGTTTTATAGTTAGAAATAATATGAGGATTATTATTGGACAGGCCAGGGTTGATAAAAGCGTAGATAACCAGGGGGACTGTGTGAACCAAGACTCAAACCACCCTTTTTGGGCCTCTCTCTCTCATTGACGATTTTCAAGGCATCCTTTTATTTTACTCATAGGTTTTTTTTACAACCTCAGTATGGTCGGCATCAGAACAACATTCTTATATCAATGCAGCACAAAGGCCCCCTTCTCTCATGAAGAGGAGGTCCAACCCTCAACTGGTGTGTAAAACAAATTCAGATACAGATGTTAAAGATTCCTGCAAAGCTGTGATGGAGGTTTCTATTATCTTTAAGTTTTGGTCTCTTGTTGCTTCTATTTGGGTCATTTGTTGTGTAGCATGGAGCAGGGCAGTGGTTCCTGTGATTACCCCTGCCGCAACTCCAATTCCTAATATGATGGCTAAAGTGAGGGATATATGTTCCCAGTGGAACCGGGTTGTATGCCCCCCTGTTTGAACTTCAAATGAACCTGGGTCATTATAGAGCAGTCTGGGACACATCTTCACCATTACACAATTAATCAAATCTGTTGACCATTTCATGAAAACATAAACAATGTTTAAGTATATAGAATTATACTGTTGTAGGGACGGACAAGGCACGGCACTTAAGATAGCACCAAAGACAGGGAAACAGTCCTATTTGGTTGCAACCGGATTCAGAGGGCATTGCTTCTGTTGTAATCAATTAACTCCCTGAACCCCAAGTTTAGGTAGTTTCAGAATTTTGTACCCAACATGAAAGAGAAGAGACTCAGAAGTTCACAGTCTGCAGAAATTCAAAAAAAGAAGCTTTTTTTTTTCTGTTTTCTCCTCTATTGTGGTCAAGTTACCTTTTCAAGGACACCTGGGAGGCAGAGAGCTTTTTTTTTTCCTTTTCTTTTATCCCCCTGCCAACTGTTACCGTGGAGCCCAGTTTGTAACTTTTTATCTTAGAAATGTAGCCATCTCTGTGAAGCCCCAGCTCAAGGCCAGAGGCCCTTTTCACACATTCTGTGAAAAACTATTAAGGGGGTGTCTAGCTTAGGAGTGCTGATTTTTCCAGCCAGTAGCCAAGTAGAACAGGGCAACAGAAAAAGAGGAAGTTAATCTACACTGAACTCATTTATAGAGACTCTTTTGATGAAAGTCCTAAAGTCAGCCATGGTGAAGACTTCTGGAGAAGTTCAGTGAAGATTTTTCTGTGGGCCTGGTACAGAGGGGGAAGACGGGGAAGGCGGGGGGTGAGAGCAGCTCCATGGATCTGAGAATAAGGAAGGAGAAATGTAAAAGAATAATGGGAAAGGGTTTTGGGATTTTCCTAGCAACATAAATTGAGCAGTAGAACCGGTAGAGCAGAAAGGAAGACAGGAGTGAGTATCCCAAAAAGCCTGTGAGAGACTTTAAATTCTTAGTAACCTGTTTTCAGTGATGACAAAGCAACTTTAAAGGCCATTTTCATTACATCTTCGATAGGGGTCTGAGGGTTCTCCTAAGCTGGTTTGAGCTTTGGGTTAGGTGGTAAGAGGATCTGGTGGGACCCGGTGTGGGCACTGACAGGAAAATAGAGAAGTGAGTGGGTGGATGGGTACCTCAGTACCTGCTACCTCAGCAAGGGGGCAATGCTCTGAGAACCGGCAGAGGTTTCGGTTTTTGATCTAGTAATTGGAGAAGAGAAATCAGGTTTGCTGAGGTGGGACTGACAGCAGAGAGTATGGAGCAGAAGGCTGAGTTTGAGGAACTATTGGAGAAGCATAGTTCAGGATGTGAGCGAAAGAGGAAAAAGGCCTTCACATAGGGGAATTTCCTTTCACCCTTTTGAGCACTTGCAGAAGTTAAAAAGGTCACACAGAATTTGAGGATCTAGAGACTCCTCTGGGGGCCATCAGTTTGGGTTGTCTAAGTGGTAATATGGCCAATGCTGTGTACTGAATTTGATGAGGATTTTGGGTTCCACCAGGTAGCCCCTGTATGCTCAAATCCCCATGACTTACAGAAGAAGTCGGCTTTTCCCCCACACAGCCATGGTGGTTTGTGGCTTTGATAGTCTGCCGGGCAAACATACTAATATAGGCTAGCCAACCTGCATCTGGCTTGCCTGTCCCTACAACCATAATGTTTGTTTCCATTATCTATGGTACGGAAAGGATTTAATGGAATTTTAATGGGATCCTCTTCATCAGGGATATTCTAATAGGAAAGACTTATAGCCAGCTGACAAATGTCTGGGTGGAGAGATGGCCACCAGGTCCCTAAGTGGGCTGTATGCAAGATAGACCATACTTCTTGTCTAGTAGAATTTGTGATCAGCCATCGCTGCTGAAGGGGCTGATGAGCGTTAGGACTACGGGTGGCCAAGGAGAGAGTCTATAGCCTTACCCACGTGGCGAATATGCAATTTGAAAGGGTTAACAGTCTTTTCCAGTTTCCAGCCAGAGTCTGGACATGGCACAGGCTTGAGATGAGAGGCATGGATGCAGGAAGTGATTCCCTCTACTTTTACTGCTGTAGGTGCTATAAGTAGCACCTGGAATGTTCCTTTCCAGTGGGGTTCCAGGGATGACACCTGATGTCATCTTATTCAGAGGAAGTCTCTTTCTTGATATCAACGTGGATTCCCCTCGTCCCCAGGTTGGAAGCCAGTAGCCACCTGTTTCCACAGGTATAGCTGAGTTCTTAAAAGAGATTTAAGTCTGTCAAGCAAGGGTGTGTGCAAGGGATCCTTAGGTCTTAGAGTCGGGGTTAGGTCTCTTGGTGGAGGAGGGGCCCCATAGAGAATTTCATAGGGGGTGAGGTAATACAAAGAAACAAAGGGAGTATTTCTTGCATGAAACAGTGCATAAGGCAGGAGCATAGTCTAATCTTTTATGCCGGTCTCTAAGCTTAATTTCGTTAAGGTCTCTTTAATGGTTCTATTTATTTTTTTTTATGTGTCCTGAGCTCTGGGGTCTATAAGCGCAATGTAAATTCCAATTAATCCCTAGGGTCCTGGCTAACCCCTGATTTTCCTGGCCCATGAAGGCTGTTCAATTATCAGACCATGTTACATTAGGCAGGACATGTCTTTGATAAATATCTTTCAGGATCTTCTTGACCACAATTTGTGCCGGTTTTCTTTTCTTTCTTTTTTTTTTTTTTTGGTGGGAAAGGCTTCAATCCATCCTGAAAATGTATCTACAAAGAATAGGAGATATTTAAGTCCATACCTTGCTGGCTTAATTGCAGTAACGTCCACTTCCCAGAATTGTCCTGGTCTGGTTCCTCATAGGTGCTTTCCTGCAGGAAGCTTGGAAGGGTAAGCATTAACCAATTGACAGAACTGACAGGCTTTTGTTACCCATTCAATTATTTCCTTTCACTGTGAGTGAGTTAGTCTAAAACTCTGTTCTTGATCCTACAGTAATGCCTGCAGTTTTTTTGAACCAAGTTGATTGAGTTGATGTACATTTTTAACGTAGTGTAGGGCTTTCTGAAATTGCAGCCTGGGCTCACTGAAGTTGAGGAGTTCAGTGTTAGTGTTCTTAGATGTTATCAAAAGCTTGCTGGTGCTCAAGGGTCCATTGGAATTGGGCATTCTCATTTAACAGCTGGTATAAAGGAGGAGCCAAGAACACAAACCCAGGTCCATAACCTGCTAAAGCCAGCAGTCCCAAGAAACTCTCTATGTTGTCTCCTGTTAAATGGGGGTGGTATCTGCACAACGGTTTGTTTCCTGGGCTCAGTGAGCCATCATTTACCGCGCCTAAGGGAATACCCCAGGAAGATTACTTCTTGCAGGCAAATTTGGGCCTTTATGTCCGATGCTCTCTACCCGAGTTGAGCAAGCTCAGATAATAGTGCTTGGGTCTCAGACTCACAGTTTTCTTTGGTGTTGGCTGCCAGTAGCTGGACATCCACATATTGAAGCAGAATGACTTCGGGGTGCGTAGTTCTGAAGTTGTTGAGATGTCTGTGAAGGGCTTCATCAAAGAGAGTGGGGGAGTTTTTGAACCCCTGTGGGAGTCTAGTCCAAGTTAGTTGAAAAGACGTTCCGGTTTCTGGGTCTATCTACTCGAAAGCAAACAGCAACTGATTATCTTTATGCAGAGGCAAGCAAAAGAAAGCATCTTTTAAGTACAGAACAGTATACCATTTTCACTCGGCCACAGCAAAGAGGTTATTGGGGGTCCAGCATGCTGGGGCCCAGAGCTCACTTGAATAGAGCAGAGAGCCCTGAGAACAGCTTTAACAGAGCTTATATACTTTTCTTGGAGAGGGCAGAAAGGAAAATTTATTGATGGGTCAGGGCGAGTGTGCGGTTTGCGTGCACCCGGGTGAGGGAGTATATTCTGCAGTTTGGCAGTTGGGGACAGCACATTCTGGGAACAAAATTAGCAAACAGTTCTCAAGATTTCAACAGCGGTTTGTTAAGCATACAGAAAAACAGGAAGTGAAAAGTGCCTATTTAATTAACCTTTCACCTAAGCAAAATGGAAAGTGAGCATGGATTACTAAAAACAACCATGTCCAGGTTGCCTAATGCTCTCAAATGTCAAACCTATTGGAGGCAACATATGTCTTTTTTCCTAAGATTATATATTCAACTTCAACCATGTTGAAAATGTCTAACCCTATTACATAATACTTTGCCTGATTTCCTAATGTCTCTATTGATATCTGCTTTCCTACATATTTTCCCCAGTTCATCATTGTGACTGACTCTTCATATGTGCTCATATTTACGTTCACTCTCTACCCAAAACCCTATTGCTAATTAAACTTTCGTCCAAATCCTATATTCACTCTTTTTTATAAACCTACTGACTACCTTCCTAATCCTGCCGACTATTCCTTTTTGACTGGATGTTCTCTAGGGCATTTAATCATCCAAGGTACAAGGTCCTCTGCCATTGCACATCAATTTATCTGAGATATCTGTGCAGAACATAATTCAAAGCTAAGTATCTCACTAAAGGGCCCAATGCCCTTCAGGGCTTCAAATCGTACCTAGATTTCAGGTTTCCTACTTATATTTCACCTATATATTCTTGTGAATATCGCAGGTTCCCAATACCATTATTCATCCCGCAGAATGTTTCCTAGCCCAAATAGAATATGTTATTAACCCTAACCATACACTGTTCCCTCAATCTAACTTCACAAAAGAGCAGGGACAGAGTTGGTCTTACAATTCAGGAATGTAGGGGATCTTCCACCTGCTGAGAACCTCAAAGTTTGATGCAGAAATGATCCCTAGAGAAGATGTAGCAGCTATGAAGGACCTGAGAGAGCAAAAGTCATCTTCCATGGCAAACCACCTGTTCAGGATGAAGTGATGTGTCTGAATCAGCCTCTCTCCTACTGATATAAAAAAGATGGACCAAACCAACCCTGTGTGGAGAGCTTCTCCTGGGTGTCTACGGTTGATATACCATTCTAACTTCTGAAAGTGTCACAGGAAGTAGGGGCAGCCTCCATCTCAACGGACCCTTGGAAACAAGTGTTAGGACAAAGTGGTTGCCAAGGCAGTGACCTCATTCCCTTCCTGTTGGAATTGACCTACCTCACTTCTTTGGTGATGTAACTCTCTGAACTTGGGATCCAGGAAGCCAGGGACACAGAGCCAGTCCCAGTCCCATTCCCAGTGGACTTACTTGTTTGGATTTACCAAAGAGAGAGTCTGTCTCTCTTGGTACCTAATGGTTTGAGGATGACAAAATGCAAGTAGAGCTCTGAAGATGGGCCTTTAATGAGAAAGCAGGTAGTGGTCAGCACAGGCTCCATACAACTTCACAGAGATGGACAAGGAGACCAGACCTGACACAGGACAGGCCATTTTGGGGGAACATAGTATGGCCCACCAGTCAGAGGACACTCTGGATAGTTACAGACTTACTTGGGGGAAGGAGGTGACTTTTTGAGTGTGGGTGTGAGTTTGTGGTTTTGTCTCATGTTCTGAGAATAGGTAGGAAAGGCGGTTTGTTTGGTTTAGAGTGGACTGTTTCTAGAAAGTCCTTTGACAAGCGAGTGTGTCTGTGTCTGTGTATCCCACTGTGTCCTTGGTTGTACACATTAGAAAACAGAATAGATCAATGGATGTATCCTGTCTAGTAGAAAGGTTCCCAGCATTCATCCTGCCCATTTTAGGAAAGGACTGCTGGTTGCTTTTCGATGGGCAACACCCACTATCTTCCTAAGTTCCAGTTTTCTTCCTGAATTCTGACCACTCTCCAGAATAGGCTCATGGTTTTTTGTCCAAGATATGTACCACATCCAAGCTCTGTGACATAGCCATGTACTGGATAGCTGAAGGGAATTGCAAGCATCTCAGAAAACTCAGATATCATTGTGACTAGTAAAGTCTCAGTGGAAAAACCCTGCATTGGGATTTGCTGACTTATTGTTCTGTTACCCTGAATTCAGGAAGGTCTTTGCCTCAGGCCACCCCTTTGAGAATTTTGAAGAAAACAGTTTTCAAATGGAAGTGAATCGGCATCACCTGTGGCTCTTTGCTTAACTGCTTTGGAAAAGTATGTGTCTGAATCAGCCTTGTGGCTCTGTGTGAGGCTGTGGCTTAGATTATCAGCGCCTGATGTATCTAAAGAAAGATCCAATGTGTGCATCCAAAACCAAAATGGCAAAAAGATCAGTCATTGTGGATGAAGTCTCTCGCCTTCCTCTGTAAGTTTCCTGACTTCCACCAAGTGAGAATAGGGATCCTTTGGCTCAAATGAGTTCTTTAAAGCGCTGCAAAGTTGCTTTGGTTTCCTAATTACTCCAAATCACATAAGGAATCTAAACCTGACAGTCAGTAGGCCTCAAATTGGAGAAGCAGAGCAGTATTAAAGGAAGAACTATGTGATCAATCCTGGTTCACAGGAAGGGTGTTCAGGCCACCCTGAGGTTAGGCAAATGACGGGCAAGGGATCTTATTTTGGACACTCTCTTGGGCTGTGCCATTCATGGAAACCTCTAGCCAAAGGGTATAATGAGTGTATATATGTTAGAAGATGAGTGCCATATGAGAGTGTTTTGGTTATAATTGTGGTCATTTGTGTGGCGGTTGGAAGAGATGACTGGGTCCACCTGGTCTTGAACACTGGTGTGATTCTCCTCAGAGACTGAGTTCTGAAACTTACCTCAGAGAAGTAATTGCTTTGGAAAGACATGTGTCTTAATCAGGCTATTGGCCCTGTGTGAGGCTGTGGCTTAGATTATCAGCAACAGACGGATCAAAAAAAAGATCCCATGTGTGCATCCAAAACCAATATAGCCAAAAGAGCAGTCATTGTGAATGAAGTCTCTCACCTTCCACTGTAAGGTTCTGAAAGAATAAAAGAAATTGAAATTGAAATGTAAAGAACCAGGTTTTGTAAAGTTTCCAAGCTGCGCTCAGAACCTGAAATTCCTGTGGCAGTTAAGACAATTCCTGGAACTGCCCATTAGATGTGTGTTGAAATCTTCACTGACCACCTAGTTACTTAACAACCCCTTCTCAGAAGCCGTGCATCTCACCACGTATACATCTCAGGGCTTCAACCAATCAGTTTAAATGTGTACCCCTTCTCAGGGCTGACCAATCACCCCCTGCCCCAACTTTTCCCGCCAATGAATGTGCTAATCATGTTTTAGAGTTATTATTTGATTTTCCCGTGGTACATGATGATTTCCTAAAGGAGGATATGATGTATGTAAAGTCGCTGAGCTCTCTAAAGAATGTATATAAACTCTGCTCAAGTTGTTCTCGGGGCTCTTTGTTCTTTGCTCCTCTGAAGGGAGCTCTGAGCCCTAGCATTCTGGACCCCCAATAAACACTTTGCTGATGCATGAGAAAGCCTCTTTGTTGTCTTTTCCTTTGACGTTCGCAGCACCTTTTCATCTGGAGGCCCCAGGTGAGATATCCGGCAGCGGTGGACGGAAGACCTCAAGGGACTCCTTTCGGGGTAAGTAAGGCGCCTCTTTCTGGTTTTGGGTTTCAGGCTAGGGTGTGGCAAAATGGCTGTTGGTGAAGAGCATTAGCTCTCTCCTATGGTGTGACAGACGTGTCACAGAGCCAAGGTCACGTCCCTGAGGGACACTTCGGAGGACTAGGGAATTCAAGGAATAGTAGTTTCCTCAACTCGGTTATGTTTTGCTTCAGGATTCGATTTGCCAGCCCATCAGGTTTTGCCGGTAACTCAGTTTTGGTCATTGTTCTGAACTCATGTTGAGTTTACTGTCTGTCTTTATTGTCTAACCCATCAATATTTGCAAGTTACTCTGTTCTAATCTTTGTCATGGACTCATGTTAAACGTTTACTGTTTGTCTTTGTCTGTGTTGTGTTTGTGTCTTCACTGTCCCTGTTTGAGTAACTCCCACTATGGGACAAAGCACTTCCTCTTCTCTGTCTCTGACCCTTGATCATTGGACTGATGTCCGCTCAAGGGCCCAGAATCTTTCTTTTTCAGTAAAACACCGTACCTGGCAGACTCTCTGTGCTTCAGAATGGCCCATCCTCGAATTCGGATGGCCCCAGAAGAATCCTTCCACTTTCCTCTAATCCGAAAATTCAGAGATATTGTCATTCAGCCGGGGCCACGTGGCCACCCATATCAACAGCCATATACTCCTTCCCCCACATTCCTATCATTCAAACTTTCCGCTCCTCTCCCTCTTCCTTCCATTCTCCCTGAGTCACAAGACTGGACACTCCACCCCCTCCTTATCATCTACTCTCCCTCCCCAACCCCCAACACAGTTCCTGATGATCCTCCCACCGCTGACTCAGCCTCTCCACTGCTAGAGGCAATTGGGCCAGACCCAAGCCCTCCAGGGGACTTCCCCGCAGCAGCAGCAACCCCTCCTCCCCTGGAGGAAGCTGGGCAACCTAAAGAAACCCACCGGCGACGGATAATAGAAAACTCAGAAGCCCCTGTGATGCTCTCTCTCCATCCCTATGGGCCTATGAACCGACCCAACTGGGACCCCAACACCTTTGAAGGTAGGAAGCATCTGTCCACTTATTGCCGGGCTCTAATAGCGGGTCTCCAAGTGGCCGCCAGAGAGCCGACCAATTTGGCCAAGGTAAGAGAGATTATCCAAGGGCCTAATGAGTCTCCCTCTATGTTTCTGGAGAGAATTATGGAAGCATATAGAAAATATACTTCTTTTGATCCTCAGGCAGATGACCAAAAGGCATTTGTTACAATGGCCTTTATTGAGCAGGCTGCCCAAGATATTAAGAGAAAGTTACAATGTCTAGATGGGTTACAAAATACGACCTTAAGAGATTTAGACAGAGAAGCTGAGAAAGTATAAGATATATATTATAAGTATATATTATAAGTATATAAGTATATTATAAGAGAGAAACTGAGGAGGAGAGGGAACAGAGGAGTGAGAAGGAAAGGGAACAAAAGGAGGATGAAAGGAGCAAAAGGCAGACAAAAGCATTGGCTAAGGTTTTCTTCACAGTAGCAAATACGCCAGAAAATAAAAAGCAGGGAGTCAGAAAGGGATACTTGGGCCCACGCCAAAGGCTGTACCTGGCCTCAGATCAATGTGCCTACTGTAGAGAAAAAGGACACTGAGTCAAAGAGTGCCCCAAAAAGAAGAAGCCACGGCAGCCCGCCATGCTGACTCTAGAAGAGGACTAGCAATGTCAGGGCTCGGATCCCCTCCCCGAGCTCAGGGTAACATTTGAAGTGGAGGGGACTCCAGTGAACTTTGAAGTGGATACAGGAGCAGTATACTTAGCCCTTAAGGCTTCACTGGTCCTCATATCAAATTAATGGTCCCTAGTTCAAGGGGCTAATGGCACTACATATCGGGCTTGGACAACTAAGAGGATTATGGAAGTAGGAAAATGAAAAGTCCACCACTCTTTCCTAGTAATCCAAGAATGCCCAGCCCCATTGATGAACAGGGATCTGCTTACCAAACTCGGGGCTAGAGTAACCTTTAACCCTGATGGTCCCCAAGTGGATGTTCTAAAACCTTCAGTAAAAACTCCCATAGTCACAGAATTGACATTGTCTGTAGAAGATGAACATCAACACTTCGTGCCCCCTAGGACTGATCAAAGAGGCAAACTACAACAGAAATGGATAAAAGATTATCCTAATGCCTGGGCAGAAACTGCTGGGTTAGGTCTAGCCATAAAACAACCTCCAATAGTAGTAGAATTAAAAGCCTCTGCCTCTCCAATCAGTGTTAAACAATATCCTCTAAGCAAAGAAGCTAAGGATGGGATAAGTCCCCATGTTCAGAAATAATTGGCCCTTGGTGTCCTAAGGCCCTGTCAATCAGCCTGGAATATCCCCTGCTACCAGTAAGACAGCCAGGAACTAGGGACTACAGTTCTGTTCAAGACCTAAGAGACATCAACAACAGAGTTCAGGACATTCACCCCACAGTACCCAATTCATATAATTTGCTTAGCATTCTGAATCTGGAGCGGGAATGGTACACTGTGCTGGACTTAAAAGATGCTTACTTCTGCTTGCCCCTACATAAGGACAGTCAGTTGCTGTTTGCTTTCGAGTGGATAGACACAGAAACTGGAACATCTGGCCAACTAACCTGGACTAGACTCCCACAGGGGTTCAAACCCCCCCCCCACTCTCTTTGATGAAGCCCTCCACAAGGACATAAATGACTTCAGAACTGCACACCCCAAAGTCACCCTACTCCAATATGTGGATGATCTGCTACTGGCAGCGGACACCAAGGAGAACTATGAGTCTGGGACCCAAGCACTATTATCCGAGCTTGCTCGGCTTGGATATAGGGCTTCTGCCAAAAGGCCCAAATTTTTCAGCAAGAAGTAATCTTCCTGGGTTATTCTCTTAGGGGTGGCAAATGATGGCTCACTGAGAACAGAAAACAAACCATTGTGCAGATACCACCCCCATCTAATAAGAGACAACTCAGAGAGTTTCTTGGGACTGCTGGCTTTTGCAGGTGATGGATTCCTGGGTTTGCCTCTCTGGCTGCCCCTTTATACCCGCTGATAAAGTGGAATGCCCAATTCCAATGGAACCCTGAGCACCAACAAGCTTTTGATAATGTCAAAAAAAGGTGCTGCTATCTGCTCCAGCCTTAGCACTCCCAGACATAGATAAACCCTTCACTCTCTACATTGAGGAAAAGAAAAGAATAACACGGGGAGTGTTCACTTAGACTTTGGGACTTTGGAAAAGGCCGGTAGCATTCTTATCAAAAAAACTGGACCCAGTGGCTACTGGGTGGCCCTGTTGCTTAAGAGCTATAGCAGCGGCAGCGCTTCTAATAAAAGATGCTCATTAATGAACGTTGGGACAGAAGCTAACCATTATAGCCCCCCATGCCCTGGAGAGCATCATCTGTCAACCTCCAGAGAGGTGACTATCAAACTCCAGAATAAACCACTACCAGAGCCTCTGGATTAGCAAAGACAGAATAACTCTTGGACCTTCTGCTCCACTCAACCTGGCTGCCAGAAGAATCATCAGGACCTGTTGCTCATGAGTGTCAACACATACTGGCAGAGGAAACCAGTATAGGACGAGACTTGTAGGATCCAGCCACTGCCTCACCCTGAAGTCGTATGGTTTACGAAAGAGAACAGCTTCCTCCAAGATGGTTTGTGGCAGGCTGGAGCAGCAGTAGTTAGCAAAACTAATGTCATCTGATCCTCTGGTCTCCCAGAAGAGACATCAGTCCAAAAGGCAGAACTGATTGCCCTTCCGAAAGCATTGGAACTAGCAACAGGCAAAAGGGCCACCATATACACTGATAGCCGCTATGCAGTTGGCAATGCTAATGTGCACGGGGCTATTTACCAGCAAAGGGGGCTATTAACCTCCACTGGGAAAAAAATAAAGAACAAATTTGAGATCCTCCACCTTCTCTCAGCAGTGCAGGGCACTAAGGAACTAGCTATAGTGCACTGTCCAGGACACCAGAAGGGAAACGACCTCGTTGCACTTATAAACAGAAGGGCAGAGGAGGAAGCTTAATTGGCAGCCCTAAACGGAGTGACTCTGTTAACATTTTCCACACCAGGGGGATCAACATTCAGGAGACTTGGCCACACTGGAACATTCAGGCAACTTATCATCTGAGGAGACAGATACAGAACTCTGGGACGCTACAGAGCCAAGTTTACAATTTCAAAAAGCCCACCTTTATGTCAAAGACGTACACTAGCTCACCCACTTAAGCTCAAAGAAGATATAGACACTCTTAAAGGACCGAAGAAAGGATTTATTATTGACTGACTCACAGAGGAAAGAAATAGCTTAGCAGGTGACTAGAGCTTGTCAAGTCTGCCAATTAGTTAATGCTTACCCATCCAAGCTTCCTGCAGGGAAGCGCTTACGAGGAACCAGACCAGGACAATTCTGGGAAGTGGACTTTTCCTGAAATTAAGCCAGGAAGGTATGGACTTAAATATCCCCTAGTCTTTGTAGATACTCTTTCAGGATTGGTTGAAGCCTTCCCCATGAAGAAAGAAACGGCTCAGACGGTGCTCAAAAAGATTCTAGAAGACATTTTTCCAAAGTTCGGCCTGCCTAAGGTAATAGGGTCCAATAATGAACCGGCATTCCTTGCCCAGGTAAGTCAGCGATTCACCAGTACCCTGAAGATTAATAGGAAGATACATTGTGCTTATAGACCCCAGAGCTCAGGACAGGTAGAAAGGATGATTAGAACCATCAAAGAGACTTTAACGAAATTAAGCTTGGAGACCGGCATAAAAAATTGGAGTATGCTCCTGCCTTAAGCACTGTTTCGTGCAAGAAATACACCCTCTGCCTCTTTGTGTAAACTCACCACTTATGAAATTCTCTATGGTGCCCCTCCTCCAGTAAGGGACCTAACCCCAACTCTGAGACTTAATGATTCCTTTCACACCCCCTTGCTTGACAGACTTAAATCCCATGAACAAACACAGCACCCAGCGATACCTGTGGAAACAGTTTTCCACTGCTTATCAGCCTGGAGACGAGGGAACCCCACATCGATATCAAGTGGGAGTCTGCGTCTACGTGAGACGTCATCAGGTATCATCCCTGGAACGCCGCTGGAAAGGACCATACCAGGTGCTGCTTATAACACCTACAGTGGTGAAAGTGGATGGAATCACTTCCTTCATCCATGCCACCCATCTCAAGCCTGCGCCCTGTCCAGCCTCCGGCTGGAAACTGGAACAGACTGGTAACCTTCTCAAGTTGCATGTCCGTCGTGTGGGTAGGGCTATGGATTCTTCCCCTGATCACCAGCAGTCCTAATCCCCATCAGCCTGTTCAGCAACAATGGCAAGCTATAAATCCTACTGGGCAAGTAGTGTGGTCTATTTCACATACAGCTCTCTTATGGACTTCATGGCCATCTCTCTACCTGGACATTTGTCAGCTTGCCATAGGCCTCTCTGACTGGGATCTCCCTTACATAGAGGACCCCACACAGATTCCACTCAAACCCAAACCAGGGCAACATTGACCACCTTACCCCATGAATTATGGATATCATCTTCCCCAGCTCAGGTGTAAACTAGCCAGTCTTGATTTTTATGTGTGCCCAGCTGACTTCCGAAGTCGCAAACAGGCCCAAACCTGTGGAGGACCCAGTGACTTTTATTTTAGATCTTGGGGTTGTGAACAAACGGGAGCTACATGGTTGAACCCAAACTCCCCAGACAGTATCATTCAGGTAGGAAAAAATGACACCTGGTTTGATCCCAAGAAATGTGCCGCTAGCCAAGTTGTGTCAAAAACTCGCTGTGGAAAGAATAGTCTATGTTACCCCCTCAATATAACTTTCACTTCCAAAGGAAGGGGCTACCTCAGAACAACATGGTCTATGGGATATACGTGGGAAATGCGATTCTATATTTATGGCCCTCGTTATGACGTTGGTCACTGGTTCACCATCCTGCTTAAAAAGGAAGAAAATCCCACAGCAATAGGGCAAAATCCCCTCAAGCCAGGAATTAAGCCTCCAAAACCTCCCATGCCTAGATCTACCAGAACCCCTCTACCATCTCATACTTCCCAGTTTCCATCTTTGCCTACTTCCCCAGTCCAGAGTACAGCTGACTCCTGCCCCTGGGAACTAATTAAAGGAACCTTAATTGTACTGAACTCCACACAGTCAGAACTCCTTGCATTTCAACCCATGTATTTGACAGCTCTGTAAATTATCGTGTAATGGTGCAGATACTCCCCAGGGTGCTTTATTATGATGCAGAATCATTTTAAGGTCTACTAGGGGGACAAACAACCTGATTTTGCTGGCATCCAGTGTCCCTTACTCTAGCCATCCTATTGAGGATAGGAGCTGCTGCAGGAGTGGGTATGGGAACAGCTGCTATGATCCATGGGTCACAACAAATGGCCTGATAAGAAACAGCAATAGATCAAGACTGGAAGACATTAGAGACCTCCATCATAGTGCTGTAGGAATCCTTAAACTCTCTCTCTGAAGTTGTTTTACAGAACAGGTGAGGATTAGACCTCCTCTTCATGAGGGAGCGGGGCCTCTGTGCTGCACTGAGAGAAGAATGTTGTTTTTATGCTGACCATACTGGAGTTGTAAAAGAATCCATGAGTAAATTGAGAAAATGCCTTGAAGAGCACCAGAGAGAAAGGGAGATTCAACAAGGGTGGTTTGAGTCATGGTTTACCCAGTCCCCCTGGTTAACTACACTCCTATCAGGCTTAGCTTGACCCCTGATCATCCTTATGGTGTTGCTAACTTTGGGTCCTTGTTTGCTTAACCCCATAGTTTCCTTTCTCCAGGCTCAAATTGGGCAGGAAAAACTCATGGTAATCAGACAGAAATATGCTCCACTGGCAGAAATAGAGTGTGAGACCCCGCAATAATTATGATTCATTGCTTTTAAGATTAAATATAGTAAGAAAAAGGAGTGGGAAATGAAAGAATAAAAGAAATTAAAATTGAAACTTAAAGAACCAGGTTTTGTAAAGTTTCCAAGCTGCACTCAGAACCTGAAATTCCTGTGGCAGTTAAGACAATTCCCGAAACTGCCAATTAGATGTGTGTTGAAATCTTCCCTGACCACCTAGTTACTAAACAACCCCTTCCCAGAAACCGTGCAGCTCATCACGTATATATCTCAGGGCTTCAACCAATCAGTTTAAACGTATACCCCTTCTCAGGGCTAACCAATCACCCCCTGTCCGACCTCTTCCTGCCAATGAATATGCTAATCATGTTTTTGGGTTGTTATTTGATTTTCCCGTGGTATGTTGATTTGCTAAAGGAGGCTATGATGTATGCAAAGTCCCTGCCCTCTCTAAAGAATGTAAATAAACTCTGCTCAAGTTGTTCTTGGGGCTCTTTGTTCTATGCTCCTCTGAAGATAGCTCTGAGCCGCAGCATGCTGGATGCCCAATAAACCCTTTGCTGTGGCATGAGACAGTCTCTTGGTGGTCTTTTCCTCCGACTTTTGACCGACCTTTTTACCTATGAAGGACCTGAGAGAGCAAAAGTCAAATCCATGTCAACTTCCATGTCAAACAACCTGGTCAGAATGAAGGAATGTGTCTGAATCAGCCTCTCTCTTCTTAATGTAGATTAAATGGACCAAACCAGGCCTGTGTACAGAGCTGTTCCCAGATGCCTATGGTTGATATACCATTCTAACTTGTGAAAGTGTCACAGGAAGTAGGGGCAGCCTCCATCTCATGGGACCATTGAAAGCAACTGTTAGGACAAAGTGGTTTTCCATGGCAGTGACCTCATTCAGTTCCTGAAGGAAGTGACCTACCACACTTCCTTGGTGATGGAACTCTCTGAACATGGGATCCAGGAAGCCATGCACCCCGAGCAAGTCTTAGTTTCAGTCCCAGTGGTCTCAATTTTTTGAATTTACCAAAGACAGAGTCATTGTTTCTTGATACCTACTTATGAGATGATGCTCAAATTTCAGGAGAGCTCTGAAGAGCGGCTTTTTCTGAGAAAGCAGGTAGTGGCTCAACCATGGCTCCTGACAACTTCAAAAAGTTTGCAAAGAAGACCAGATCTGAGATAGGACAGGCCATTTCGTGGGAACATAGTATGGCCCACCAGTCAGAGGACACTCAGGATAGTCACAGTCATACTTGGGGGAAGGAGGTGCTGTTGTGGGTGTCAGTGTGAGTTTGTGGTTTTGTCTCATGTTCTGAGAATAGGTAGGAATGGCGGTTTGTATGTTTGGACTGGAAAGTTTCTAGAAAGTCGTTTGACAACAAGAGTGTTTCTATGTCTGTGTATCCCACTGTATCCGTGGTTGTAGACATTTGAAATGCGAATGCATCAATGGTTGTGTCCTGTCTAGTATAAAGCTTCCCAGCATTCTTCCCACCCAATTTAAGAATGGAGTGCGGCTTGCCTAATGGATGGTGAACAGCTACTATCTTCCTAAGTTCCTCTTTTCTTCCTGAATACTGGCCACTCTCCAGAGTATCCTCATGGTTTTGTTTCCAAGATATGTACCACGTCCAAGCTCTGTTACATGGCCATGTACTGGATAGCTGAAGGGAATGGGAGCATCTCAGAAAACTCAGATATCAGAGTGACCAGTAAAGTCTCAGTGGAGAAACCCTGCTTTGGGCCATTTGCCTACTTATGTTTCTATTACCCTGAATGTCAGGAAGGTCTTTGCCTCAGGCCACCCCTTTGTGAAGCCTGAAGAAAACAGTTTTCAAATGGAAATGAATGGGCATCACCTGTGGCTCTTTGCTTAATTGCTTTGGAAAGGGATGTGTCTGGAACAGCCACTTGGCCTGGTGTGGTGGCAGTGGCTTAGATTCTCAGCACCTGATGGATCTAAAGAAAGTTTCCAAGTGTGCATCCAAAACCAAAATGGCCGAAAGAGCAGTCATTGTGGATGAAGTCTCTCACTTTTCTCTGTAAGCTTCCTGAGCTAAATCAAGTGAGAATAGGGATCATTTGGGTCAAATCAGTTCTTCAAATCCCTGCAGAGGCTAGTCGATAGGGGCTTGGGTTTTCTATGACACCAATTCACATAAAGAATCTATCCCAGACAGTCATTAGGCCTCAAATTGGAGAAGCAGATCAGATATAGGGCAGGCCTATTTGATCACTCTTGGTTCACAGCAAGGGTATCCAGGCCACCCTGACTTTAGGCAAATGAGAGGCAAGGGTGCTTATTTTGAACAGTGTATGGGGCTGTGCCCTTCATGGAAACCTCCAGCCAGAGTTTATGATGAGTGTCTATGTGGAAGAAGATGAGGAGCATGTGGGAGTGTTTTAGTTTTAATTGTGGTCATTTGTGTGGTGGTTGTAAGAGATGCCTGGGTCCACCTGGGCTTGAACTCCGGTGTGATTCCTCTTAGAGAATGCGTTATGGAACTGACTTCAGAGAAGTATTGCCATGAATTGTGTTGGGATTTTAGGAGGCCACACATGAGAGTCGCCCTTGGACACTGAGATCTAAGCCCAGAGTGGCTTTCCACAGAGCACTGGGAATCTCAGCCAGGATATCACATGATTTTATTCTGAAAGACTTGGAATCCATAGTTGGGAGTCAAAACACACATGGACCTTACATTGTAGACCTCAATGGGGCTGGCTTCATGTGACCTTTTGGCCAGTCTTTGGGAACCCTTGCCTGTGAGAGTTCTCTAGATTATTCATTGAAATGTGCTTCCTCTAAATTTAATGGTTCCTTAATGAATTGAAACCCACAGTTTCTCCAACTTCATCTTTGAAAATGGCTAGATAAATACCATGAAATTTTTGAACTTCCCATGGCCACCTGCCACTGGAGAACCTTTGGATGTACAGTTTCTGATCCTGAGTGTACCAGACAGTGCCTTGATTGACTGGATTTTATGAAAATGGTGTAGAACAGCGATGCCAGTAAGTTGGGGCCTGCTGAGTAGTGGGTCAAGAGCTGTTGTGTGCAGTTGTGTGATAAAACATCTGTGGTCGGGACATGTGATTCTGGCATTGACTTCCAAATGACTTGTGGCTGACATGTTACAGTCAGGAATCACTTATATGTCTGAAACCTCTCCATAAAAGGCATTTTGTTATAAGGAGACGTTTCAGGGCAATGTTCAGAATCAGGTTGCTATGGGCAAAGGGACAAGCTATGTGGGATAGAAGCCTGGTTGGTGCATTCTCCTGCAGACCCTGACCCACCACACGTGACAGGACTCCCTCCAGCACTGTGTCCCAGTTTAACTCATTGCATTTCATGAAGCAAATACCAAACTCCCAGTGCAGTAGGAAGAAACACCATGAAAAGTGGAGGATGACCAAATGGCTTCACAGTCCACATGCAGAGACACTTAGCTTTCAGTGGCCACAGTTTACCTACAGAGAGAAGTCAGCACTGCTGCCTCATGTTCTCTGAAAAAATTGAAACAATGTCCTCCAGGTCTCATAGATGTAGACCCAGCTTTGATGGTCTCATTTGAATGGAAGATAAAGCTTCTGACAACAACATATATGTCGAGTGCCCATCGTCAAAGGCAGTTTCTCAAGAAGTCTTTAGTCCGGCAGAGCTCCAGGTTTGTGTAGTGTTTACCTTCCAGGTTGCAAGAAAAGACCACTGACTCCAATTAAAATCAGATTAAAGCAAGCTTATTATCTCCACCACCCTGGCTGCCTCTCCCTCCCAAAACGTCGGGAACAGGAGAGCTGCCCAGCTTTATAGCCCAGAAAGTTACACAAAAGTGGGGTTACAAATAACAGAATTCTGACAAGCATCACACTAATGGTAGTTTACATTTTTGTTTGCTGGCTCCAACATCAGAATTTATGAGGACCATTAGAGCCTCAGAGAGTGTCGTCTGGCCAAGGAAGGCCAATATTTATGAGGTGTCAACAAAGTTTCAGAGAGGGCTGTTATCTGGTCAGAGAGCCAGGCATGGGTGAGTTAAAGGCACGGGCAGGCATTCCAAGCAGGTTCAGAATTTGGTGTAATTTATAGTTAAGCCAAAATTATCTTTTCATGGCTTTGTGGCAAGATGGCTCCCAATTTTAATAAAAGATCAGGTTGGGTCAATCATTCCCCCCTTTTCTAATGTGTTCCTTTCATATATTTGATTGGGTAGGAAGAGCACTGTGGGAATTTTAATCCCTCAGGTAACAGTCTCCCGATTTTTTGAACTCACCCAGAAACAGGTCTCCCTGATTTTACCTGACTTAATTAATTACTTATATTGATATTCTATTTATTTTTGTCTCCATTGTTGTAAGAAGAGAGGCGTCACTCATTTAGACTTCTTCTGAGCTGAGAGAGGGTGATGTGAGGGGGCACCGCCTGAGGGACATTAGTTGCCTTTTAGAAGTCAGTTAGGTTTGAAGTCTGGATGGGGAAGAACAGGTAGTAAAGCAACCTGGGGATGGGTTCTTCTATGAGAGAAACAAAAAAACATGAGTACTTAATAAATGTTGTAGCAGCTGGAACATGTCACTGTATAGAAGTTCCCTCACCAGTCTTTAATATCCCCAGTTATCAGGATTGTCAACTTAATATTTAACTTTTAGTGTTACATTTGTCCCTCCCCATAAGATTCAGTTTAATAATTTAATGTCATCTGATCTTGCAAAATACTTTTACTAGTATGACCTCTGTGTCTAATAGAGAAACCTTTAATTCTCTTACTCATTGCTGGATAATCATACTAACAAATACCAAGCCTATGTGTTTAGGTTAAGAATATCTGTAGGCCTTAAACTAAAATCTTCTGCCTCTGGCAGATAATCTTGATAGTCTCTTTTTATAGTTATCAGGCATTCCTGTCTGAGAATCCTTCTTTGTAGCCTCCAGTCTTACTTATTTTGGGAGGCTAACATAAAGTGTATACCTTAAAATATTATTATTACTATTATTATATAAAATGCCCAGGAATGGCTGTAATTTGTTTTTAACTGTCTTTTCTAAGTGTTTAAGATGAAGCAGTCAAACTGACTTTTGTTTCTATCTATTGTGAACAGTCAGCTGAGCTTTTATGGGAGTCATTCCTGGGGAAACTTGAGAGCAGCTTCTCAGTTCTGCTAGTGCCATTTGCGCTAGGTGGGTCCAGGTCTTGTTTGACCATGTGGCTTCCCTCGGAAGCATCAGGGATGTCTCCCTTCTCTGATGACTCTCCTCTTAGTAGAAAATGCACTGATTGGCTTTCTGTTCTCCAGTGGTCTCATTAATCTCCCTGATCAGGAAGTTATGTGGTTCAGAGTTGCAAAGCTCTTTAGAGAAGTCCGCTGTTCCCTGGATACAGACTGACTCAGAGGGCAAGAGCCAAATATTGGTTTTCTTCTCCCTTTTCATATAACTTTAATTTTAAATCCTAATCTTAAACATCCATCAAATAAATTTTAACAGACTTATATTAAGAGTACTGGGTTTTAATGTCTATAATTTAAAATTATTTATCTTTTTATTATTTGGGATCTGTATTATTCTGTCTGTCTTGTAGGTGATGGCTAATTATCTTAAATTAACCAATGTTATGTTCTTAAAGCAACACTTCTGTAAAACACTAACAGGGAATCTTTATATCACCCATAAGGAAATTACAAAATAAAATTAACAACAGTAAACAAACTTAGTTCGTGTAATTGCTACCCTAAAATTTTTGGCTGAGTTATACATTATATCCTCTGTTTGAGATGCTAGTAATATTGACAGGAAAAAAAAAACTTTTGAAAATATCTTTAAATGAAAAAACATCTGACCTACTGCTTCCATAGTCATTCTCACGTAATAAGATGGGACACAGAGCCTTATCTCAGGTAAGGAAGGGCTCTTTAATAATCTTAAGTGTTTTAATTCTAAAGCTAATCTTTGTTTTTTAAATATCATTTTACAAAGTTTACATAAATTGTTTGAGGTCACATGAACATTAGCTAACACCATATGATATAGCATTTAAAACATGAATTAAAAAAAGGCTGAAAGTTTTTAACCTTTACATAGATTAGGCTCTCATTAACTTAAAATACATTTAAATTGTTCCCCAATATAAAAAGTAACATAAAAGTTTACATATCTTATTGACAACAGGTAAATAAATCCCAATATATATATATATATATATATATATATATATATATATATATTTTTTTTTACCATACAACTTCAGAACACCAGCTTGATATAATGCTCTTTTAAAGTTTCTACCTTACAGACTTGTATACCTGGAAGATATGAGCACATTAATACCATCACAATTGCATTGATTTTTCTACATTAACCAAGTTTAGCTTTTAAAGAAATGGCAGAACAGTGCTCTAAAATAACAGTTCTTATTTAATCAGTTGTTTAATTTTTATGGTTGCTTGCTCTAGAAAAATAAAACTTAATAACCACAATGTTATGGGTAAACTTATGTTTTAAGAAATTTTTGTCTCTTAAACACATGACTGATTTTTACAATCTTATACAGACTTTAGGACAAACTTATACAGACCTTAGTAAATCAATCAGATATCTAACAAAAGTACTCATGAATGAGTAATCCCATATCAAATTTACTTTACTTATTTATCAAAATATTAGACAAATGTATTGAACAGTGTACCATTTTTTGTTGAAGAAAAAGTCCTAGAACTAAGGCATATTAGAACTTTTGTCGGCATTAATATTTTATTAGATTTTTGAACACCTAGAAAAACTTGTAAAGTTAAATTTAAAGACATTTATTTTTATCTGTTTATCCAATTTAAATTGTACCAATTAAATCACTTGAATTAAAGATCTTTGGATCCACGTTTTAAAATTTGTTTTTATGAGTGCTTTTTTTATGAGTGCTCCTTATATGTGTTAATTTGTATGACATATATATGATATAGGGATATATGTATATATAGACATACAACACATAACAAAGTGTGCACACATAATAATAGTAAAGGCCTTGTAGCTTTTTGCAGTTGAAATCTCCATTGCAATGTTTCAAAAACTCCACTGTTGGTCAAAGATAGAGCTGATCAGAAAAACATTAACCTAGGTCTGTAGGATCAAATTCATGAGCTCAAAAAAAGAATACAGAATCTAAGGAAAAAAATAAGAGTCCTAGAAAAAATGACTGCCCAGTAATAAATAAATACCATAAAATTTACCTTTTTTCCTGCCTTAGGCCTCAGATCAGTCTCCTACTGAGCTTGCAGGCTTCTTTCATTTGCATTTCAACAAAAGTCCTGGCTGAGGTCTGAAAGGAGCAGGGAAAAACTGCTATTCTGAGCAGACACCTCAGGCCTAAGGCATTTTAACCATAATTTTGAGGTTCGGATGTTGAAAATTATGATACAATTTTAAGATGAAATTCACAAAATTTTATATCTTTACATCTTCTTTTGTCAACAGATACCATACTATGATTTACTATCCTTGTCCAAATTAATGCACTGGTACACACTGTGATATTTTCTCAGTCTACCCAATTCAAAATTAGTGACAAATAAAATTGAATGTTTGGGAAGTTACTTGCCAACTTGGAAGTAGAGTGCTTTCGTTTTCCATCCTAAGTATTTAAGTTATCTGGCATGAATTATCTGAAATCATAAACTAAACAATTACCTAAACCCGACTTTTAACTGCAAGATTGAGCAATGCTACAAAAACCCATCCAGATACCAGATTGTTACAATAAAACATGATCATTTAGACACACATTGAACTAATATCATTCCCAAGAAACAATTTATAATATCAGCACATTATTGCACATGTCTTAAAGGGCCAGAAACAAAGACACAAGACAGACAGAAAGGAGCTCCAGACTATGGCTGACAGACAGAAGCCTTAAAAACAGAGCAGATAAGAGAAAAATTTCCTACACCAGTGGCAGGATAGATGTCCTCACAAGGGGATCAGATGTATTCACAGAGGGCAAGCTGAAATGTAATATCAAGGGTTTCCATGGTGACTTTACTGCCTTTAGTGTCCCCTTTTTCTTTTTCTTTTTTTTAAGAAGACAGAGGTGGCATAATCCTTACAGTGCAGGGAACGAAGGAAGGAATTCCTTGAAGCAGCAGGGCTTTGGTAGATGCTGGGAGTCCCTCAGTCCCTCCTTTTACTTATGGGACTAGCTCCTCTGGTTTGGCTCCACCCCAATCTCGCTCCATCTCCTAACATTTCAGTAGTCACCTCTCAAAAAGTTCCAGGGTCGGGGGGTTATCAAAATTTGTAACTTAAATTTCGGTTTCTGACCTTGAAGCGAATTAATACCTATTTAATAATGAGGACAAGGTTTGAGAAAAATAAAAAGGGAGGTTTGCTGCTTTGCTAACAAAGCAGAAACACAGGGGACTCTGCCAAAAGGTTGTGACTCTCTTGAACTGGAGCAACAAGGGGTTTTAAAGGAGTTTCCATTGTTAACCTGGGAGATACTCTGTTCCTTGGTGGCCAGCAGGCATTGCCCTCTGCAGTGGGTGAGTTCCAGGCTGCCAGCTAGGGGCTTTTCTCATCCTGCTTAACAAAGGGGGGTAAACTTCATCACAGTTTTTTAGAACACAGTCCAAAGGGTGTAAGGCTTACTTGCTTTATTACCCATTTTTATGTCCAATATGCTTAAGTTTTTACCATAGAAATCAAACAACAAAATGCACAAAAACAAACAAACAAAAAACATATAGAACACAAAACAAAACACAAAGAAACAGAAACCTGGTGAAGATACAGAAAAACTGAGGAGCAATGAAATGTCTTGCTGAAGCTCCGGGGTAGGAGCTCCTGCGTGCCCGGCTGCACCTTTCTACCCTTTCAGAGAAATTCCATACAGAACAGAACAGAGGACAGAACAATTCTTGTTACTGTCCTGGACAGGAGTACATGTGAGCCTCCCCAGGCCACCTCTCTGTAATCAGAAGACATCTCCCTTAACCAGATATCAGATGTTATAAAGGCACCACCTACCAATGGAGGCCTCCTCCACCAGGTGCTTGCTAATAGTTTTAGTGTGATGGTTCACTGCAGTGCTCCCTGGACCGAAGGCTCACTCCAAGGCTTTGGAACTTGGCTCTCCAGCCCTGAGCCCTGGAGGAAAGGCCAGCGTCAGAATTTCCAGCAGTCTGGTCTTGTGATCTGGTCACGTCATCTCGCTGGGGAACTCCAAAATGTTAGACCAGGATGCAAGAAAAGACCACTGACTCCAATTAAAATCAAATTAAGGCAAGCTTATTAGTTCAACTGGCTAGGCTGACTCTCCTTCTCAAAACGGCGGGAAAAAGACAGCATCCCCACCTTTCCTACACCCCAGCTTTATAGCCCAAAAAGTTACACAAAAAGGGAGTATCAGAAAACAGAACTTTGACAAGCATCACACTAACTGTAGTTAACATTTTTTTATTTGCTGGCCCCAGCATCAGAAATTATGAGGACCATTAGAGCCTCAGAGAGGGTCGTTGTCTGGCCAGGGAAGGCCAATATTTATGAGGTGTCAGTAAGGTTTCAGAGAGGGCTGTGATCTGGTCAGTAAGACAGGCATGGGTGAGTTCAAGGCATGGGCAGGCATTCCAAGCAGGTTCAGAATTTGCAGTAATTTATTGTAAAGCAAAAATTATCTTTCCATGGCTTTAAGGCAAGATGGCTCCCAATATTAATGAAAGATCAGGTTGAGTGATCACCCCTGTCCCTTCCTTTTGGAAACTCCTCTACCACCTCCAAGGTTGTGAACTCCTGATCATTTTCCATTCCAGATAAGTATTCACAGAATTTCTAACTGTTATCCTCTAATTGTGTCTTACTTGGGGCAAAGGTAATGTCAAAGCATTGTTCTGGATGAGAGTGGGAAGATTATTGTATATCACATATTTGCATACACATTGGATTCATTTTCCAATTTTCCATTTGAAATACTGAATTCCTGACACTAACCCATACCCTACTAGACTCTGACTAATAATCCTAATATGATGGTGAAACATAACCCAAGCAGAATAGAAATACAAGCCGTTCAGAGGAGGCATGGTGTGTAGTTGGAATTGCCTTTTGCATTATATAGTATAGGAGCTATAAATCTAGTCAATTTTTTGTTGAAATAATTCTACATGTGTTTTTAAAGTTAACAAATATGGGAATCCTGTCTCCCTTTCTCTGTAGCACACGTATTTTTATATGCACATAGAGAATCCTACCTGGTATCACACGTACATACTTGTGAGGTGGCTGAATTGGCAGATACAAATTGTGAGAAGAGATCACTACTCCTAAACGCTGTTTGAACTGAAAATTCAACCTATGGGTGAGCTTCCTAGTTCAATAATCTTATACATAAATCCATGTTCAGTAAAATGAATATTTTTGCATCTGTGGATTATATATATATATATATATATATATATATATATATATATATATATATATATATATATCATGATGAATTTCGATTGGCATATACATGGCTACTTTTTTTTCTTTTTTTGGTTGTTCAAAACGTTACAAAGCTCTTGACATATCATATTTCATACATTAGATTCAAGTGGGTTATGAACTCCCATTTTTACCCCAAATAACGATTGCAGAATCACATTGGTTACATATCCACATTTTTACATAATACCCTATTAGTTACTGTTGCATTCTGCTACCTTTCCTATACTCTATGATCCCCCTCTTTTCCCCTCCCATCTTCTCTCTCTACCCCATCTACTGTAATTATTTTTTCTCCTTGTTTATTTTCCCATTCCCTTCACAACCTGTTATATGTAATTTTGTATAACAATGAGGGTCTCCCTCCTTTAACATGCAATTTCCCTTTTCTCTCCCTTTCCCTCCCACCTCATGTCTCTGTTAATGTAAATCTTTTCTTCCTGCTCTTCCTCCCTGCTCTGTTCTTAGTTGCTCTCATTATATCCAAGAAGACATTTGGTATTTGTTTTTTAGGGATTGGCTAGTTTCACTAAGCATAATCTGCTCTATTACCATCCATTTCCCTTAAAATTCCATGATTTTGTCATATTTTAGTGCTGCGTAATACTCCATGGTGTATGAATGCCACATTTTTGTTATCCATTCATCTATTGAAGGGCATCTAGGTTGGGCCCACAGTGCAGCAATTGTGAATTGTACTGCTAAGAACATCGATGTGGCAGTATCCCAGAGGTATACACTATTTTAAGGTCTTCAGGAAATAGTCCGAGAAGGGCAATAGCTGGGTCAAATTGTGGTTCCATTCCAAGCTTTCCCAGGAATCTCCATACTGCTTTCCAAATTGGCCACACCAGTTTGCGGGAACAGCTCTCCTCATAGGCCTGGTTTGGTCCATCTTCTCTACATTAAGAAGAGAGAGGCTTACTCAGACACAACCCTTCATCCTGAACAGGTTGTTTGCCATAGAAGATGACTTTTGGTCTTTCAGGTCTTTCATAGCTGCCTACATCTTCTCCAGGGATCAAATATGCATGGACCTTTGAGGTTCTCAGTAGGTGGCAGATCCCCTAGATTGCTGTATTGCAAGACGAACCCTGTCCCTTCTCTTTTGTAAAGTTAGATTGAGGGAACAGTGTATGGTTAGGGTTTTAATAACATGTTCAATTTGGGTTCGGAATCATTCTGATGGATGAATAATGGTATTGGGAACCTGTGATATTTATAAAACTATAGAGGTGAAATATAAGTATGAAAACAGAAATCTAGGTAAGATTTGTAGCCCAGAAGGGAATGAGGCCCTTGATTGGGATACTTAGCTTTTAATTATGTTCTGCACGGTTGTCTCAGATAAATTGATAATCAATGGCATAGGACCTTGTACCTTGGAAGATTGATTGTAGAAGAGAACATCCACTCAAATTGGGATAGTGGGTAGGATAAGGAAGAGAGTCGGTAGGTTTAGGAAGAAGAGTGAGTATAAAATTTGGATCAAATGTTCTTTAGCAATAGGGTTTCATTTATACAGTGAATGTAAATGTCAGCACATGCGAAGAGTCAGTCCCAATGATGAACTGCGGAAAATATAGGAAAGAAGATATCAATAGAGACATTACAAAATCAGGCAATTGTAAAGTGAGTGATAGGTTTAGACATTTTCAACAGGATCGAGATTGAATACATAATTTTAGGAAGAAACAAATATGTAGTCACCAATAGAAATGACATTTGAAAGCATTAGGCAAACTGGAAATGGAAGTTTTTAGTAATCCATATTCAACTTCCATTTAGGATTTGGTACAATCATAAGTGTGACCTTTGCATTTTGTGCCCAGAAAATTATTGTGATAAAATATATATGTAGATCATGTGACATGAGTATTTTTTACACCATTTCTGTGAGCAATATTTGAAGACATATAAATTAGTATTGGGGGTACAAAGTGGTGTACCCTGTGTCTATGAATATAGAGATAATGCATGAATAGAACATACTGTAAATAAATAATATAACTGGTTACACTTTAAATAATGGATTGAATTGTTATCTGAAAATATATAAGAAATCATATATTGACATACAATCATTAATTCCAACCAGTTATATATCTAATTGTAATCTTAGGGTTATTTTTTATAATGAAGTGTGTGTGAGTTTTGCTTCAAAAGTGATTATGGATCGAAAATAATGTGTTTGAAAAGAAGTCTCATGAAATTACCAATCAAGAAATATGGAGGAATCCATGTGTTCTGAAGCAGGAAGTGATTGAAAGTGAAACAAATGCCTATAAATTTGCTAAATTGTGGATGAAATATATATCCTGTGATGTGCATAAACTGATGAAATAGTATGTACCAGTGTTGAATAAAAATGAACGTCAAAATACACATCATGTACCATAGGAATCTACTTGCATTGATGTTAAACTGGGTCAGTTACTGTACAAATATTAGGATTCGCGTGCATCATTCACCGAAGTTAGTTTTCTTTTTTTTTTAAATTTTTATTTATGCTTGTTCAAAACATTACATAGTTCTTGATACATCATATTTGTCACTTTGATTCAAGTGGGTTATGAACTCCCATTTGTACCCCGTATACAGATTGCAGAATCACATCAATTACACATGCATTGATTCACATATTGCCATACTAGTGTCTGTTGTATTCTGCTGCCTTACCTATCCTCTACTATCCCCCCTCCCCTCCCCTCTCCCACCATCTTCTCTCTCTACCCCCTCTACCTTAATAAATTTCTCCCCATGTATTATTTTCCCCTTTCTTCTCTCTTCCTCTTGTATGTAATTTTGTATAACCCTGAGGGTCTCCTTCCATTTCCATGCAATATCCCTTTTCTCTCCCTTTCCCTCCCACCTCTCATCCCTGTTTTAATGTTAATCTTCTTCTCATCCTCTTCATACCTATTCTGTTCTTAGTTAATCTCCATATATCAAAGAAGACATTTGGCATTTGTTTTTAAGGGATTGGGTAGCTTCATTTAGCATAATCTGCTCTAGCGCCATCCATTTCCCTGCAAATCTATGATTTTTTGTCATTTTTTAATGCAGAGCAATACTCCATTCTGTATAAATGCCACATTTTTTTTATCCATTCATCTATTGAAGGGCATATAGGTTGGTTTCACAGTCTTGCTATTGTGAATTGTGCTGCTATGTACATCGATGTAGCAGTGTCCCTGCAGCATGCTCTTTTTAGGTCTTTAGGGAATTGACCGAGAAGGGGAATAGCTGGGTCAAATGGTGGTTTCATTCCCAGCTTTCCAAGAAATCTCCATACTGCTTTCCAAATTGGATGCACCAATTTGCAGTCCCACCAGCAATGTACAAGTGTACCTGTTTCCCCACATTCTCACTAACACTTGTTGTTTGACTTCATAATGGCTGCCAATCTTACTGGAGTGAGATGGTATCTTAGGGTGGTTTTGATTCACCTTTCTCTGACTACTGGAGATGGTGAGCATTTTTTCATGTACTTGTTGATTATATGTCCTCCTCTGAGATGTCTGTTGAGGTCCTCGGCCCATTTGTTGATTGGGTTATTTGTTATCTTATTGTTTAATTTTTTGAGTTCTTTGTATACTCTGGATATTAGGGCTCTATCTGAAGTGTGAGGAGTAAAGATTTGTTCCCAGAATTTAGGCTCCCTATTTACCTCTCTTATTGTTTCTTTTGCTGAGAAACAACTTTTTACTTTGAGTAAGTCCCATGTGTTGATTCTAGTTATTAACTCTTGTGCTATGGATGTCCTATTGAGGAATTTGAAGCCCGACCCCACAGTATGTAGATCGTAGCCAACTTTTTCTTCTATCAGACGCCATGTCTCTGATTTGATATCAAGGTCCTTGATCCATTTTGAGTGAACTTTTGTGCATGCAAGAGAAAGGGATTCAGTTTCATTTTGTTACATATGGATTTCCAGTTTTCCCAGAACCATTTGTTGAAGATGCTATCCTTCCTCCATTGATGCTTTTAGCTCCTTTATCAAATAGAAGATTGTTGTAGCATTGTGGATTAATCTCTGTGTCCTCCATTCTGTACCTTTGGTCCACCCGCCTGTTTTGGTACCAGTACCATGCTGTCATTGTTACTATTGCTCTGAAATTTAGTTTGAAATCTGGTATCGCTATACCGCCTGATTCACACTTCCTGGTTAGAATTGCTTTTGATATTCTGGATATTTTATTTTTCCAAATGAATTTCATGATTGCTTTCTCTATTTCTACAAGAAATGCCGTTAGGATTTTGATTGGCATTGCATTAAACCTATAGAGAACTTTTGGGAATATCACCATTTTCATGATGTTAGTTCTCCTTATCCATGAACAGTGTATATTTTTCCATCTTCTAAGATCTTATTCTACTTCTCTTTTTAGGGTTCTGTAGTTTGCATTGTATAAATCTTTCACCTCTTTTGTTAGGTTGATTCCCAAGGATTTTATTTTTATTTTTTGAGGATATTGTGAATGGAGTGTTTTTTTTCTCATTTCCGTTTCAGAAGTTTTGTCACTGATATACAGAAATGCCTTTGACTTATGAATGTTGATTTTATATCCTGCCACATTGCTGAAATCATTTCTTAGTTCTAGTAGTTTTTTTTTTTTTTTAGACCCTTTTGGGTCTTCTATATATAGAATTATGTCAGCTGCAAGTAGTGATAATTTAAGTTATTCTTTTCCTATTTTCATGCCTTTAATTTCTTTCATCTGTCTAATTGCTCTGGCCAGTGTTTCGAGAACTATATTGAATAGAAGTGGTGGTAGAGGACATCTCTGTCTTGTTCCAGATTTTAGAGGGAATGCTTCAACTTTTCTCCATTCAGAATAATGCTAGCCTGAGGCTTAACATAGATAGCTTTTACAATGTCGAGGTAAGTTCCTGTTATCTCTAATTTTTCTAATGTTTTGAACATAAAGGGATGCTAAGGGTCTATTGTTCTTATTTATTTTTCGCAGAACCAAGCTTTAGTTTTGTAATTTTTTCAATAGTTTCTATTGTTTCAATTTTGTTGTTTTCCGCTCTGATTTTAGTTATTTCTTGCCTTCTGCTACATTTGCTGTTGTTTTGCTCTTCCTTTTCTAGGGCTTTGAGATGAAGTGTGAGCTCATTTATTTGTTGTTCTTTCCTATTTTTGAGGAATGACGTCAAGGTGGTGAATTTCCCTCTTAAAACTCCTTTCATTGTGTCCCATAGATTCCGATATGTTGTGTCTGTATTTTCATTTATCTCGAAGAATTTTTTGATTTTCTCATTTATGTCTTCTGTAACACATTAATCATTCAGTAAAATGTTGTTCATTTTCAATGTGATGTAGGATTTTTCCTTCCTTCTTTTTCATTGGTTTCCAGTTTCATTCCATTATAATCAGATAAAATTCATGGTATTATGTCCACCACTTTATATTTATTGAGGGTTGCTCTATGGCATAATATATGGTCTATTTTTGAGAAGGATCCATGTGCTGCTTAAAAAAAAAGTATATCCACTTGATGATGGTTGATATATTTTATATATGTCAGTTAAGTCTAGGTTATTGATTGTGATATTGAGTTCTATAGTTTCTTTATTCAACTTTTATTTGGAGGATCTGTCCAATGGTGAGAGAGGTGTGTTGAAGTCACCCATAATTATTGTGTTGTGGTCTATTTGATTCTTGAACTTGAGGAGAATTTGTTTTATGAACGTTGCAGCACCATTTAATGGTGCGTAAATATTGATAATTTTTATGTCTTGTTGGTGAATGGTTCCTTTTAACAACATATAATTTCCTTCATTATCCCTTTTGATTAAATTAGTCATGAAGTCGATTTAATTCGATTTGAGGATGGCCACCCCTGCTTGCTTATGAGGACCGTGTGCATGGTATATTTTTTCCCAACCTTTCACCTTCAGCCTGTGTATGTCTTTTCCATTCAGATATGTCTCCTGGAGGCAACATATTGTTGGATTTGTTTTTTGAATCCAAGTTACAAGCCTATGTTGCTTTATTGGAGAGTTTATGCCATTAGTGTTTAGAGCTACTATTGATATATGGTTTCTACTGCCATCCATGTTTGAATATTTATCGTTTTTTTAAATTTACTTTGTTTCTCCATGATTAGCTTTTCCCCCGCCCTCTGTCATTACTGAGGCACTTCCCACTGATGGTTTTGGTTGTTGTTTTTCATTTCTTCCTCGTGTAGTGTTTTGCTCAAGACACTTTGCAATGGTGGTTTTCTTGCTGCAAATTCTTTTAGCTTTTCTTTATCATGAAAGATTTTTATTTCGTTGTCGTACCTGAAGCTGAATTTTGCTGGATACAGAATTCTTGTTTGGCATCCATTGTCTTTCAATGTTTGAAATACGTTGTTCCAGGATCCTCTCACTTTCAGTGTCTGTGATGAAAAATAGGTTGTTAACCATATTGGTTTACCCCTGAATGTAATCTTCCTCCTTTCTCTTGAAGCTTTTAATGTTTTCTCTTTGTTCTGTATATTGGATATCTTCATAACAATGTGTCTTGGCGTTGGTCTACTGTGATTTTGTGTGCTCTGTGTCCTGTAAGCATCTTCAATTTGTATATCCGTTTCCTTTTTTATTTCTGGAAAATTTTCTGTAATTATTTCATTCAACAGGTTACTCATTCCCATGGTTTGAATCTCTGTACCTTCCTCTATCCAGATGACTCATAAGTTTGGTTTTTTTATGTTATCCCATATCTCTTGGATGTTTTTCTCGTGATTTTTTACCAGCCTTTCTGTGTTGGCTAGACTCTTTTCAAGATGTTATATTTTGTCTTCATTATGTGACATTCTGTCTTCTACTTGCTCCACTCTGTTAGTGATACTCTCAATTGAGTTTTTAATTTGTTTTATCGTTTTCTTCATTTCTAGAATTATTCTTTGAATTTTTATAATCTCTATCTCCTGATAAAGAAGATTAACTTCTTCTTTTATCTGTTTATGTAATTCATTTTCAATGTGTTCTTTCACTGTATTTATTTGCTCTTTCGTATCCTCTTTAAGGTTTTATTCCATCTGTCTAAGGTATTCCTTGAGTTTTTTATATGACCATTTTTCTGATGATTCTAGGTCCTCCTTAATATTTAGGTTATCCTTCATTGTTTGTACTCCTTTTCTTTCTTGCTTTTTTATGCTGCTCATGTTACTTCTTGTTTGTTTGAGTGCTGAGTTACTGCTTATTCTTATAAATTTATTTGAAGCTTGGGAGGAAAGATATTAGAAGGGATGGGAAGAAGTCACTAAAGAGAATGAGAATAGGCAGGTAGAATTCAAGGATGAGGGAATAAGAAAATTGAAAAGAAATGAAAAGACAAAAGAAAAAAATAGAAAATAAAGAAAGAAATAATTTTTTTAAAATAATAATGATAATTAAAAATGAAAATTAAAATTTAAAATAATAATAATAATAGTAAAATTTAAAAAATAAAAACATTAAAATAAGTTAAAGAACAACAACAAAAAATGAAAATGAAAGAAAAAAAGTAAAAATAAAATAATAATAATAATAATACATGCAGTCATAGAGTTCAATTAACTTCTCTTCCAGTACGTGGAGCTGTGCTCACTGGGCCAAGCTTCTCCTCTCAATAGGTGGGAACCAATCACTGTGCAGCAGCTCTTCCTCCCAGACTGGGTGGGTCTCCAATCCTGAGTGCCTAGGACCTTCTCTAGTGTTTCCTCAAGCCAGGCTCTGCTCAACTGTGACACTCACCACAATACTTGCTACACGTCAGTTCTCTGTTCCTGGTAGTCCTGTTTTCATCAACGCCTGCCACTCTCTCCCTGTTTGCCTCCCTCAGACCCTAAGTTTGTAGAGCTTGGGGCAGGGAACCCCCAGCGAATTTGCTTGCTCTCTGGTATCCATGCCCACATTAGCTGGTGTAAGAGACCTCAGTTGTCAGCACTGGTGGGAGCGGTAGCCGGGAATTCCATGCCACGAGTCCCACAGCACACATGATTCCCTCGGTCTGGCCATCTTTCTCACGGGAGACCTGGGAGGGCCCCTTAAAGGAGAGCTGGAAGGGGCCCTTAATGTTTCCCCGCTGTGTGGAGAGAGATGCATAGGGAATTACACACCTGTCGTACTGGTTTCAATGAAGTTATCTCCTCTGCCCATGACGTCAGTTCTCTTCCATGGTAATATCCCATGCAAATGGTGACCGTTCATTCCTTTTGCCAGGTGACCAATGCAACGGATGGGTCCTGACTGTGTCTCCGAAGCTCCATTTCAATTCAGTGGCCTTTTACCTCTGTAAATTCAGAAGGGACGACCAGTTATTTCAGAGGGAATGTTAGTTCTGAGAAACAAGAAGCAGGCAAATCTGAGCTTCTATGCAGCTGATCCGGGCTCTGAGTGTTTTCTGAGGGCCCCAGACTGTTCGCACCAGATCCATGTCAGGTCAGCATTGCCTAGTGATTCTGAACAAACAGCATTTAGACAGTTTATGACTCCCTATGCCTGCGCAGCTTAAGAGGTCAGAGACTTGATTTCTCCATGTTCGACACCATGTTGGATCTCCTATATTGCTACTTTTTAATGTCTGTGCGTGTGCGTGAATATATATATATATATATATATATATATATATATTTATATATATATATATATATGCTCTCCAGATTTTTCAAAATATGAAATATATGTGTCTTATTATACGCTCCCTAAATTCATTCATATTCATATATGTGGATTTATAACAAACTTTCCACAAGATTATACTCAGAAATAATCATCCACCTGAAATACATATTTCTTTCCTAGTACTGAAAAGTAACTTCATAGAATGGTGCATACAAACTCTAATATTTCTACAGATACTTACCCAGTGTAACATCAATGCAAGTAGATTCCTAGGGGACATGATGTGTATTTTGACGTTCATTTCTATTCAACACTGGTACATTACTATTTCTTCAGTTTATGCACATCATAGGATATATATTTCATCCACAAGTTAGAAAACTTATAGGCATTTGTTTAATGATCAGTCACTTCCTGCTTCAGAATACATGTATTCCTCCATGTTTCTTGACTGGTCTTTTCATAAGACTTTTTCCAATTACAGTATTTTCATTTTTCATTATCTCTTATGAAGCAAAACTCAAACACCCTTCATGATAAACCATAATCCTAAAATTACCATTAGATGTATAACTGGTTGGAATGAATGATTATATATCAATATAAGATTTCTTATATATTTTTAGATATCAATTCAATTCATTATTTAAAGTGGAACCAGTTAAATTATTTATTCACAGGATGGTCTATTCATGCATTATCTCTATATTCATAGACACAGGGTACACCTCTGTGTACCCCTAACACTAATGTATATGTCTTCAAAATATTGCTCCCAGAAATGGTGGAAGAAATACTCATGTCACCTGATCCACATATATATTTTATCACAGTAAAATTCTGAACAAAAAATGTAAAGGTCACACTTATGATTGTACCGAAGTCTAAAAGGAAAGTGAACATGGATAACTAAAAACATCCATGTGAAGATTGCCTAATGCTCTCAAATGTCAATCCTATTGGTGACAACATATTTGTTTCTTCCAATGATTATATATTCAAACTAAACCCTGTTGAAAATGTCTAATCCTATAACTCACTTTATACTTTGCCTGATTTCATAATGTCTCTATTGATACCTGCTTTCCTACTTATTTTCCCCAGTTCATCGTTGTGACTGACTCTTCACATGTGCTGAAATTTTCATTCATTCTCTAACAGAAACCCTATTGCTAAAGAACTTTTGGTCCAAATCCTATACTCACTCTTCTTCCTAAACCTACCGACTATCTTCCTAATCCTACCGACTATCCATTTTGACTGGATGTTCTCTTCTACATTAAATCTACCAAGGTACAAGGTCCTGTGCTTCAAATCATACCTAGATTTCTGTTTCCATACTGATATTTCACCTCTATATTCTTGTAATTATCGCACGTTCTCAATACCATTATTCATCGCCCAGAATGATTCCTAACCCAAATTGAACCTGTTATTAACCCTAAACATACACTGTTCCCTAAATCTCATTTTACAGAAGAGCAGCAACAGAGTTGTTCTTAAAATACAGGGAATTAGGGGACCTTCCACCTGCTGAAAACCTCAAAGGTCCATGCAGAAATGATACCTGGAGAAGTTGTAGGGAGGTATGAAAGACCTGAGAGAGCAAAAGTCCTATTCCAAGTCAAACAACCTGGTCAGGATAAAGGGATGTGTCCGAATCAGCATCTCTCTACTTATTTTAGAGAAGATGGACTAAACCAGACCTGTGTGGAGAGCTGTTCCCAGGTGTCTATGGTTGATATACCATTCTAACTTGTGAAAGTGTTCCAGGAAGTAGGAGCAGCCTCCATCTCATGGGACCCTTGGAAGCAAGTGTTAGGATAAAGTGGTTGCCAAGGCAGTGGCCTCATTCAGTTCCAAAGAAAGTGACATACCTCATTTCCTTGGTGATGGAACTCTCTGAACTTGCTATCCAAGAACCAAGACACCGAGATGCAATCCCAGTCCATGTCCCTGTGGGCTCACTTGATTGGGTTTTTGCAAGGACAGAGTCAGTCTTTCTTGGTACCTCCTGATGTGAGTATAGCCAAATACCAGGAGAGCTCTGAAGAGATACTTTTCCTGCGAAAGCAGGTAGTGGCTGGCCACGTTTTCCTGACAACTTCACAGAGTTGGTCAAGGAAACCAGATCTGATAGAGGACACGCCATTTTGGGGGAACATAATATGGCCCACCAGTCAGAGTTAACTCCGGAGAGTCACAGACCTACTTGAGGGAAGGAGGTGCATTTGTGAGTGTGGGTTTGTTGTTTTGTCTCATGTTCAGAGAATAGGTACGAAAGGCGGTTTGTTTGATTTGAAGTGAACTGTTTCTAGTAAGTCGTTTGACAAGATGAGTGTTTCTATGTCTGTGTATCCCACTGTGTCCGCGGTTGTAGACATGAGAAAAGAGAATGCAACAATGGATGTGTCCTGTCTAGTAGAAAGCTTCCCATTATGCATCCTGCCTAATTTATGAATAGAGTGCGGCTTGCCTTATGGATGGGCAATATCTACTACCTTCCTAAGTCTCTGTTTTCTTCTGAATTCTGGCCACTCTCCAGAATAGGCTCATGGTTTTGTGTCCAAGATATGTAACAACTCCAAGGTCTGTGACATGGCCATGTACAGGATAGCTGAAGGGAATGGCCAGCATCTCAGAAAACTCAGATATCAATGTGACCAGGAAAGTCTCAGTGGATATACCCTGCTTTTGGCCTTTTGCTTACCTATTGTTCTGTTGCCCTGAATATCAGGAAGGTCTTTGCCTCAGGCCACCCCTTTGTGAAGCCTGAAGAAAACAGTTTTCAAATGGAAATGAATGGGCATCACTTGTGGCTCTTTCTTAATTGCTTTGGAAAGGGATGTGTCTGAATTAGCCTCTTGGCCTTGTATGTGGCTGTGACTTTGATTCTCAGGAGCTGATGGATCTAAAGAATGATCCCATGTGTGCATCCAAAACCATAATTGCCAAAAGATCAGTCATTGTGGATGAAGTCTCTCGTCTTCCTCTGTTAGGTTCCTGACTTCCATCAAGTGAGAATTGGTATTCCTTGGGTCAAATGAGTTCTTCAAATTACTGCAGAGGTGCTTAGGTTTTTGCATGACTCCAAATCACATAAAGAATCTATATTTGAAAGTCAGTAGGCCACAAATTGGAGAAACAGAGCAGTATTAACGGGAGGCTTATTTGATCACTCCTGGTTCACAGGAAGGGTGTCCAGGCCAACATGACTTTAGGCAAATGAGGGGCAAGGGAGTTTATTTGGACACTGTCTTTGGGTGAGCCATTCATGGAAACCTTCAGCCAGAGGTTATGATGAGTGACTATATGGAAGAAGATGAGGACCTTGTTTGAGTGTTTTGGTTTTAATTGTGGTCATTTGTGTGGTGGTTGTAAGAAATATCTTGGTCCACCTGGGCTTGAACTCTGGTTGGATTCCCCTTAGAGACTGCGTTCTGGAACTGAACTCAGAGAAGTATTGCCATGAATTGTGTTGGGATATTAGGAGGCCACGCATGAGAGTCTCCCTTGGAAACTGAGATCTAGGCCCAGGGTGGCTTTCCACAGAGCACTGAGAATCTCAGCCAGGATAACACATGATTTTATTCTGAAAGACTTGGCAGCCATAGTTGAGTGTCAAAACACACATGGACCTCACATTTTAGACCTAAATTTACCTGGCTTCATGTGACCTTTTGGCCACTCTTTGGGAAGCCTTGCCTGTGAGAGTTCTCCAGAGCTTTCATTGAAAATGAGCTTCCTCATTATTTAATGGTTTCTGAATGAATTGAAACCCACAGTGCCTCCAACTTCATCCTTAACAATGGCTAGATGAATACCATGTAGTTATTAAAATTTCCATGACCAGGTGGCACTGGAGAACCTTTGAATGTCCTGTTGCTGATCATGAGTATACCAGACAGTGCCTTGATTGACTGGATTTCATGAAAATGTTGTAGAAAAGAGATGCCAGTACGTTTGAGTCTGCTGAGTAGTGGGCCTAGAGCACTGGTGGGCAGGTGTGTGAAAAAACATCATTAGTAGGGCCATGAGGATCTACCATTGGATTCCAAATGGCTTGTGACTGACATGGTGCAGCCAGCAGATCCTTATTTGTAAAGTCATCTTTTTATATGGAGAGGTTTCAGGGCAATGTTCAGAATAAGGGTCATATGGACAAGGGGGCAATGGGGCAAGCTATGAGGGATAGAAGCCTGGTTGGTGCGTTCTCCTGCACACCCTGATCTACCACACGTGAGATAACTCCCTCCAGCACTGTGTCTCAGTTGGACTCCTTGTATTTCATGAAGCAAATACTAAACACTCAGTGCAGCAGGAAAAACACCACAAAAAGTGGAGGAGGACAAAATGGCTTCACAGTTCACATGGGGAGACATTTAGTCACCAGTGGTCACTGTTTACCAACAAAGAGAGGATTCAGGCCTCCTGCTTCATGTTAATTGGAAAATAAGAACCCATGTCCTTCAGGTCAAAGTGATGGAGACCCACCTTTGATGTTCTCACTACAAAAGAAGATAAAGCTCCTGAAAACAACCTAAATTTCAAGTGCCCAACCTCAGAGTGAGATTCTCAAAAAGTCCTTAGGCCAGAAGAGCTCCATGTTTGTGGAGTGTTTACCCTGTCCCTTACTTTTAGAAAGTCTTCTACCTCAACCAAAGATGTGAAATCTGGATCATTTTCCATTCCAGATAGGTATTCACAGATTTTCTAACTCTTCTCCTATAATTGTGTCTTACTTGAGGCGAAAGTAATGTTAAAGCATTGTTCTGGATGAGAGTGGGAAGTATGTGACACTAACACATACCCTATCAGACTCTGAATACTATTTCTAATAGGATGGAGAAAAATAACCCAAACAGAATAGAAATACAAGCAGTTTAGAGGAGTCATGGTGTATATTTGGACTTGCCTTTTGCATGATACAGAGTAGGAGTAAAATCTAGTCAATTTTTTGTTGAAATAGTTCTCCATGTGTTTTTAAAGTTAACAAATTGTGAATTCCTGTCTCCCTTTCTCTGTAGCCCATTCAGCACATATATTTTTATATGGATATATAGAATCATACCTGGTACCACACATCCATTCTTGTGAGGTGGATGAGTTGGCAGATACAAATTGTGAGAAGAGATCACTCCTACTGAACCGTGTTGGAACTGAATATTCAACCAATGGGTGAGCTTCCATGTTCAGTAAAATGAATATTTTTGGATCTGTGGATGATATATATTTTATGATGAATTTTGATTGACATATATGTGGCTATTTTTTTTTCTGTGTGTGTGTGTGTTTTGTGTCACTCACCTGTTCTGTAAAACAACTTCAGAGAGAGAGGTTAAAAATTCATGCAAAGCTCTGATGGAGGTATCTAATATCTTAGTTTTGGTCTATTGCTTCTTCTAATTGGGTCATTTGTTGTGTCCCATGGACGAGGGCAGTGGTTCCTGAGCCCACCCCTGCAGCAACTCCTATTCCGAATAGGATGGCTAAAGTGAGGGATATATGTTCCCAGTTGAAACGGGTTGTATGCCCCCCTATTTGATCTTCAAATGAACCTGCATCATGATAGAGCACTCTGGGAAACATCTGCACCATTACACAATTAATCACATCTGTTGACCATTTCATGAAAACATAAACAATGTTTAATTATATACAATTATGCTGTTGTAGGGACGGACAAGGCAAGGCACCTAAGATAGCAACGAAGACAGCGAAACCGTCCTATTTGGTTGCAACCAGATTCAGAGGGCATTGCTTCTGTTGTAATCAATTATTCTCCTAAAACTCAAGTATAGGTAGTTTCAGAATTTTGTACCCAACATGTAAGGGAAGGGGCTCAGAAGTTCACAGTCTGCAGAAGTTCAAAAAAGCCGTTGTTGTTTCTGTTTTTTCCTCGGTTCTGGGCAAGTTAACTTTTCAAGGACACCTGGGAGGGAAAGAGCTTTTTCCTACCTTTCTTATTTTTCACCCCTGACAGCTGTTACCATGGAGCCCTGATGGTAACTTCTTTATCTTAGAAATATAGCCATCTCTGTAAAGCCCCAGCTCACGGCCAGAGGCCTTGTTCAAATATTTTGTGGAAAACAAGTAATGGGGTGTCTAGCATAGAAGTGCTTATTTTTTTAGCCAGTGGCCAAGTAGAACAAGGCAACACTAAAAGAGGAAGTTTATCTACATTGAACTCTTTTATAGGGACTCTTTTGCTGAAAGTCCTAAAGTCAGCCATGGTGAAGACTTCTGTAGAAAGTCAGTTAAGAATTTTCTGTAGGCCTGGTACAGATGGGGAAGACAGGGAAGGTGGGGCTGACAGCAGCTCCGAGGATCTGAGAATAAGGAAGGAGAGATGTAAAAGAATAATGGGAAAGGGGTTTGGTTTTTTCCTAGTAACAAAAACTTGAGCTGCAGAACAGGTAGAGCAGAGGAGAAGACAAGAGTGAGTATCCCAAAATGCATGTGAGGGACTTTAAATTTTTAGTAAACTGTTTTCAGTGATGACAAAGCAACTTTAAAGGCCATTTTCATTACATCTTTGATAGGAGTCTGAGGGCTCTCCTCTGCTAGTTTCAGATTTGTGTTAGCTGGTAAGAGGACCTGGTGGGACCCGGTGCGTACACGGACAGGAGAAGAGAGGAGTGAGTCGGTGGATGAGAACCTGAGTACCTGCTAACTCAGCAAGGGGGCGATGGTCTGAGAACCGGGAGAGGTTTGGGTTTTTGATCTAATAATTGGAGGGGAGAAATCAGGTTGCTGAGGTGAGAGTGACAGCAGAGACTCTGGAGCACAAGGCTGAAGGTGGGGATCTATTGGATAAGCATAGTTCAGGATATGAGTGAAGGATGGAAAAGGCCTGCCCATAGGGGAATCTCCTTTCACCCTTTTGAGCACTTGCAGAAGTTAAAAAGGTCACACAGGGCTGGGGATGTGGCTCAATTGTAGCACGCTCGCTTGGCATGCGTGCGGCCCGGGTTTGATCCTCAGCACCACATACAAACAAAGATGTCGTGTCCGCCAAAAACTAAAAAATAAATATTAAAAATTCTCTCTGTCTCTCTGTCTCTCGCCTCTCTCTTTAAAAAAAGTGGTCACGCAGAATTTGAGGATCTAGAGACCCCTCTGGGGGCCATCAGTTTTGGTTATCTAATTGGTAATATGGCCAATGCTGTGTACTGAATTTGATGAGGAGTTTGTGTTCCATCAGGCAGCCCCTGTATGCTCACATCCCCATGACGTACAGAAAAAGTCGGCCAGGCATTCTGGAATTACTAAAAAGGAGTGATGGATTTTTCCTTTCCCCAGGTCCATGATCCTCTTAGTTGTACAAGTCCGATATTTACTGCCATTAGCCCCTTGAACTAGAGACCTTTTATTTGATAGAGGGCCCAATGGGGCCTTAAGCGCTGAGTTTATTGCCCCTGTATCCCCTTCAAAGTTTACTGGGGTCTCCTCCACTTCAAAAGATACGCTGAGCTCAGGGAGAGGATCTGAGCCCCGACTTTCGTAGTCATGCTGAAGAGTCAGAATGGCTGGCTGGCGTGGCTGCCTCTTTATAGGGCACTCTTGAACCCAGTGTCCTCTTTCTTTACAGTAGGCACATTGATCTGAGGTCAGGGGTGGCCTCTGGCGTGGGACCAGGTATCGCTTCCTGTCTCCCTGTCTCTTAATTTCTGGCCCTTTTGTTGTTGTGACCGGGACCTTAGTCAACTCCTTAGTCTGTCTTTTGTTTCTTTTATCGTCCTTTTGCTCCCTTCTCTTCCTCAGTTTCTCTCTTATAGTATACTTTCTGGGCTTCTCTGACTAAATCTCTCAAAGTCATATCTTGTAATCCATCTAAGCATTGTAACTTTCTTTAAATATCCAAGGCAGCATGCCCAATAAAGGCCATTGTGACAGATGCCTTTTGATCCTCTGCATGAGGATCGAAAGGAGTATATCTCCTATATGCCTTCGTAATTCTCTCTAGAAACATAGAGGAAGATTCATCAGGCCCGCAGGCGTGGTAGCCACGTCACCCCAAATGGAGTAGGGAAATAGCAGTGCCGCTGCCCGTGCCCGGATAAGGCCCAGTCACCAGCTGGTGTGGTAGTCACGTCACCAAAATTGTAGTAGGGGCCAAGCAGGCCTCCGCCCACGCCCGCAACAAAAGCAGACATGTGACTGACCTGCGGAACAGGCACAGCGGCCTGCCACCATGGTAGACATGACACCCCAATTGGAGTAGTGGCAGAGCAGAGGTTTCTCCTGCGCCCAGTACAAGCACAACGGCCCACCGGCGTGGTAGTCACGTCAACCCAATTGGAGTAGGGGCAGAGCAGAGCCTTTGCCCGCACACAGAACAGGCCCAGCGATCTGCCAGCATGGTAGTCACGACACCCCAATGGCAGTAGGGCCAGAGCAGAGCCACCACCAGCTCCCGCAAGGTAGGCAGACTTGCAACCGACAGGCGGAACAGGCCCAGCGGCCTGCAAGCGCGGCAGACACGTCAACCCATTTGGTTCTTTGAAAAAATTAAAAAAATCGACAGAACATTAGCCAGGCTAACAAAGACAAGAAGAGAGAGAACTCAAATTACTAGCATATGGGATGAAAAAGACAACATCATAACAGATATTTCAGATATACAGAAGATAATCCGAAATTATTTTGAATCTTTGTACTCTAATAAAATAGAAGACGGTGAAGGCATCGATAAATTTCTTAAGTCATATGATCTGCCCAGATAGTGTCAGGAGGATATAGACAACCTAAACAGACCAATATCAATTGAGGAAATAGAAAAAACCATCAAAACACTACCATGTAAGAAAAGCCCAGGACCTGATGGGTATATAGCAGAGTTTTACAAAACATTTAAAGAGGAACTAATACCAATACTTTTCAAGTTATTTCAGGAAATTGAAAAAGAGGGAATTCTTCCAAATTCATTCTATGAGGTCAACATCACTCTGATTCCTACACCAGACAAAGACACTTCAAAGAAAGAAAACTACAGACCAATATCTCTAATGAACCTAGAGGCAAAAATCCTCAATTAAATTCTGGCAAATCAGATACAAAAGCATATCAAAAAAATTGTGCACCATGATCAAGTAGGATTCATCCGTGGGATGCAAGGCTGGTTCAATATACGGAAATCAATAAATGTTATTCATCACATCAATAGACTTAAAAATAAGAACCATATAATCAACTCGATAGATGTAGAAAAAGCATTCGACAAAGTACAGCATTCCTTTATGTTCAAAACTCTAGAAAAACTAGGGATAACAGGAACATACTTCAATATTGTAAAAGCAATCTATGCTAAGTCTCAGGCTAGCATCATTCTGAATGGAGAAAAATTGAAGGCATTCCCCCTAAAATATGGAACAAGAAAGGGATGCCCTCTTTCACCACTTCTGTTCAACATAGTTCTCGAAACACTGGCCAGAGCAATTAGACAGACAAAAGAAATTAAAGGCATATAAATAGGAAAAGAAGAACTTATATTATCACTATTGCAGATGACATGATTCTATACCTAGCAGACCCAAAAGGGTCTACAAAGAAACTAATAGAGCTAATAAATGAATTCAGCAAAGTGGCAGGATATAAAATCAACACTCATAAATCAAAGACATTCCTGAATATCAGTGACAAATCCTCTGAAACGGAAATGAGGACAACCACTCCATTCACAATATACTAAAAAAAAAAATAATTGGGAATCAACCTAACAAAAGAGGTGCAAGTTTTATACAAGGAAAACTACAGAACCCTAAAGAGAAAAATAGAGGAAGATCTTAGAAGATGTAAAAATGTACCCTGTTCATAGATAGACAGAACTAACATCATCAAAATGGCGATATTACCAAAAGTTCTCTATATGTGTAATGCAATGCAATTCAAAATCCCAACGGCAGTTCTTGTAGAAATAGAGAAAGCAATCATGAAATTCATATGGAAAAATAAAAGACCCAGAATAGCAAAAACAACACTAAGCAGGAAGTGAGAATCAGGCCGTATAGCGATACCAGACTTCAAACTATACTACAGAACAATAGTAAAAAAAATAGCATGGTACTGGTACCAAAACAGGTGGGTGGACCAATGGTAAAGAATAAAGGAAACAGAAACCAATCCAAAAAAATACAACTATCTTATATTTGATAAAGGGGCTAAAAGCATGCAATGGATGAATGATAGCATCTTCAACAAATGGTGCTGGGAAAACTGGAAATCCATATGTAACAAAAAGAAACTGAATCCCTTTCTCTTGCCATGCACAAAAGTTAAATCAAAATGGAACAAGGAGCTTGATATCAAATCAAGACATGGTGTTTGATAGAAGACAAAGTTGTCTACGATCTACATACTGTGGGGTCGCCTCCAAATTCCTCAATAGGACACCCATAGCACAAGCGTTAATAACTAGAATCAACACATGGGACTTACTCAAACTAAAAAGTTTTTTTTCAGCAGAAGAAACAGTAAGAGGGGTAAATAGGGAGCCTACATCCTTGGAACAAATCTTTCCTCCTCACACTTCAGATAGAGCACTAATATCCAGAGTATACAAAGAACTCAAAAAATTTGTCAATAAGATAACAAATAACCCAATCAACAAATGGGCCAAGAACCTGAACAGACACTTCTCAGAGGAGGACATACAATCAATCAACAAGTACATGAAAAAATTCTCACCATCTCCAGCAGTCAGAGAAATGTGAATCAAAACCACCCTAAGATACCATCTCACTCCAGTAAGTTTGGCAGCCATTATGAAGTCAAACAACAACAAGTGCTGGCGAGGATCTGGGGAAACAGGTACACTTGTACATTGCTGGTGGGACTGCAAATTGGTGCAGCCAAATGGGAAAGCAGTATGGAGATTTCTTGGAAAGCTGGGAACGGAACCACCATTTGACCCAGTTATTCCCCTTCTCGGTCTAAAACCTAAAAACCTAAAAAGAGCATGCTACAGGGACACTGCTACATCGATGTTCATAGCAGCACAATTCACAATAGCAAGACTGTGGAACCAACCTAGATGCCCTTCAATAGAAGAATGAATAAAAATATGTGGCATTTATACACAATGGAGTATTACTGTGCATTAAAAAATGACAAAATCATAGAATTTGCAGGGACATGGATGGCATTAGAACAGATTATGCTAAGTGAAGCTAGCCAATCCCTAAAAAAACAAATGCCAAATGTCTTCTTTGATATAAGGAGAGTAACTAAGAACAGAGTAGGGACGAGGAGCATGAGAAGAAGATTAACATTAAACAGGGATGAGAGGTGGAAGGGAAAGGGAGAGAGAATGGAAACTGCATGGAAATGGAAGGAGAACCTCAGGGTTATACAAAATTACATACAAGAGGAAGTGAGGGGAAAGGGAAAAATAATACAAGGGGGAGAAATTTATTACTGTAGAGGGTGTAGAGAGAGAAGAGAGGAGTAGAGGGGACGGGAGGGGGGATAGTAGAGGATAGGAAAGGCAGCAGAATACAACAGACACTAGTATGGCAATATATGAATCAATGGATGTGTAAGTGATGTGATTCTGCAATCTGTAAACGGGGCAAAAATGGGAGTTCATAACCCACATAAATCAAAGTGTGAAATATTATTTATCAAGAACTATGTAATGTTTTGAGAAACCATATATAAAAATTAAAAAAAAAAGATAAATAAATTCGGTGAATAATGCACGAGAATCCTAATATTTCTACAGTAACTGACCCAGTTTAAAATCAATGCCAGTAGATTCCTATGGGACATGATGTGTATTTTGACGTTCATTTTTATTCAACAATGGTACATTACTATTTCATGAGTTTATGCACATCATAGGATATATATTTCATCCACAAATTAGCAAATTTATAGGCATTTGATTCAATTTCAATCGCTTCCTGCTCTACAACATATGCATTCCTCCAGGTTTCCTGACTGGTCTATTCATGAGACTTCTTTCCAAACATATTATTTTCGATTTCCATAATCACTTTTGAAACAAAACTCACACACTGTTCATGATAAACCAAAACACTAATATTACCATTAGATGTATAATTGGTGGGAATGAATGATTGTATATCAATATAAGATTTCCTGTAATTTTTAAGATATCAGTTCAATCCATTATTTAAAGTTGGAACAAGTTATATTATTTATTCACTGTATTGTCTATTCGTACTTTATCTCTAAATTCATAGACACAGGGTGCACCTCTTTGTAAACCCAATACTAATTTTACGTCTTGAATATATTGCTTCCAGAAATGGTGGAAGAAATACTCATGTCACCTGATCTACATATACATTTTATCACAGTAGTATTCTGGACAAATAATGTAATGGTCACGGTTATGATTGCACGAAGGACTAAATTGAAAGTGAGCATGGATTACTAAAAACATCTATGTCCAGGTTGCCTAATGCTCTCAAATGTCAATCCTATTGGTGACTACATATTTTTTTCTTCCTAATATTATGTATTCAAACTCAACCCTGTTGAAAATGTCTAATCCTATCACTCACTTTATACTTTGCCTGATTTGGTAATGTCTCTATTGATATCTGCTTTTCTACATTTTTTCCCAGCTCATCATAGTGACTGACTCTTCATATGTGCAGACTTTAACAATCATTCTGTAACCTAAACCCTATTGTTAAAGAACTTTTGTTCCAAATGCTATACTCACACTTCTTCCTAAACGTACTATCTTCCTATTTCTATCAACTCTCCCTTTTTGACTGGATGTTCTCTTCTACATTCAATCATTATAGAAAATGTCCGGCGAGCTTCACAGGAGGAAACCACCAACAGACTATCTCATGCAACAGCAAAGGGTTTATTGAGTGTCCAGCATGCTGGTGCTCAGAGCTCACTTGAATAGAGCAGATAGCCCTGAGAATAGCTTAAGTAGAGCTTATATACTTTACCTGGAGAGGGCAGGGAGGGAAGTTTATTGATGGATCGGGGTGAGTGGGCGATTTGCGTGCAACTGGGTGAGGGAGCACATTCTGCAGTTGGGCAGTTGGGGAGAGCACATACTGGGAACAAGATTTGCAAGTATTTCTCAAGATTTCAACAGTGTTTTGTTAAGCATACAGAAAAACAGGATGTGACAAGTACCTATTTTACTAACCTTTTATTCCCCACTTCTTCTTCTGGCTACTTTTAATCATGAAAATGATCATTGGGGGGGGTGTCACATTCTATGTATACTAGTAGGGTATTACCATAAGTTTAACTCGTCCAATTTGAGCCTGGAGAAAAGAAATTACACGGTTGAGAAAACAGGCTTTAATAGTTAGCAATAACATGAGGATTACTGTTGGACCGGCCAGGGTTGATAAAAACGTAGTTAACCAGGAAGACTGTGTGAACCAAGACTCAAACCACCTTTTTTGGGCCTCTCTGTCTCGTTGATGCTTTTCAAGGCATGTTTTTAATTTACTCTTAGATTTTATTACAAGTCCAGTATGCTCAGCATACAAACAACTTTCTTCTCTCAATGTAGCACAAAGCCCCCTTCTCTCATGACGAGGAGGTCCAACCCTCGAGTGGTCTGAAAAACAACTTCAGAGAGAGAGGTAAAAGACTCATGCAAAGCTCTGATGGAGGTTTCTAATATCTTAGTTTTGGTCTATTGCTGTCATTTGTTGGGTCATTTGTTGAGTCCCTTGGACAAAGGCAGTGGTTCCCGTGGCCACCAGTGCAGCAATTTCTATTCCTAATAGGATGGCTACATTGAGAGATATATATTTTCAGTGGAACCGGGTTGAATGCCCCCCTATTTGATCTTCAAATGAATCTGCGTCGTGATAGAGCACTCTGGGAAACATCTGCACGATAACACAATTAATCACATCTGTTGACCATTTCATGAAAACATTAACAATGTTTAAGTATATAGAATCATGCTGTAGTAGGGAAGGACAAGGCAACGCACCTAAGATAGCACTGAAGACAGGGAAACAGTCCTATTTGGTTGCAACCAGATTCAGAGGGCATTGATTCTGTTGTAATCAACTAATCCTCTGAAACCCAAGTTTAGGTAGTTTCAGAATTTTGTACCCAACATGTAAGGGAAGGGGCTCAGAAGTTCACAGTCTGCAGAAGTTGAAAAAAGCAGTTTTTGTTTCTGTTTTTTCCTCGGTTCTGGGCAAGTTAACTTTTCAAGGACACCTGGGAGGGAAAGAGCTTTTCTTCCCTTTCTTATTTTCCCATTGCCAGCTGTTACTACGGAGCCCAGTTGCTAACTTCTTTAACTTAGAAATGTAGCCATCTCTGTGAAGCCCCACGTCAAGGCCAGAGGCCTTGTTCACATATTTTTGTGAAAAACTAGTAAGGGGGTGTCTGGATTAGGAGTGCTAATTTTTTAGCCAGTGGCCAAGTAGAACAGGGCAACATGAAAATAGGAAGTTTAACTACATTGAACTTTTTTATAATGACTCTTTTGCTGAAAGTCCTAAAGTCAGCCATGGTGAAGACTTCTGGAGAAGGTCAGTTAAAGACTTTTCTGTGGGCCTGGTATAGAGGGGAAAGACGGAGAAGGTGGGCCTGAGAGCAGCTCCGAGGATCTGAGAATGAGAAAAGAGAGATGTAAAAAAATAATGGGAAAGTGGTTTGGAATTTTCCTAGCAACAAATATTTGAGCAGTAGAACAGGTCAAGCAGAGGGGAAGATGGTAGTGAGTATCCCAAAACGCAGAGGGACTTTAAATTTGTAGTAAACTGTTTTCAGTGATGACAAAGCAACTTTAAAGGCCATTTTCATTACATCTTGGATAGAGGTCTGAGGGCTCTCCTCAGCTGGTTTGAGCTTTGGGTTAGTTGGTAAGAGGACCTGGTGGGACCCAGTGTGGGCACTGTCAACAGAAGAGAGGAGTGAGTGGGTGGAGGGGTACCTCAGTACCTGCTACCTCAGCAAGGGGTCAATGGTGTGAGAACCAGAAGAGGTTTGGGTTTTTGATCTAATAATTGTAGTGGAGAAATCAGGTTGCTGAGGTGGGAGTGACAGCAGAGACTCTGGAACAGAAGGCTGAAGGTGAGGATCTATTGGATAAGCATAGTTCAGGATGTGAGCCAAGAAGGGAAAAGGCCTCCACATAGTGGAATCTCCTTTCACCCTTTTGAGCACTAGCAGATGTTAAAAAGGTCATGCAGGATTTGAGGATCTAGAATCCCCTCTGGTGGCCATCAGTTTTTGTTATCTAATTCGTAATATGGCCAATGCTGTCTACTGAATTTAATGCAGGGTTTGGGTTCCATCAGGCAGCCCCTGTACGCTAACATCCCCATGACTTACAGAAGAAGTTGGCTTTTCCCCCACACAGCCATGGCTGTTTTTGGCTTTGACAGTCGGCCGGGTAAACACAGTAATCTAGGCTAGCCAACCTGCATCTGGCTCGTGTGTCCCTACATCCATAATATTTGTTTCCATTATCTATGGTAATTAAGGGATTTAATGGAATTTTAGTGGGATCCTCTTCATCAGGGATATCCCATTAGGAAAGACTTATAGCCAGCTGACAAATGTCTGGGTGGAGAGATGGTCACCAGGTCCCTAAGTGGGCTGCATGCAAGATAGATTATACTTCTTTTCCAGTAGAATTTGTGATCAGCCATCGCTGCTGAACGGGCTGATGAGGGTTAGGACTACTTGTGGCCAAGGGGAGAGTCTATAGGCTATTCCACACGGTGAATATGCAATTTGAAAGTGTTACCAGTCTTTTCCAGTTTCCAGCCAGAGTGTGGACAGGGCGCAGGCTTGAGATGAGAGGCATGGATCCAGGAAGTGATTCCGTTTACCTTTACCACTATAGATGTTATAAGTAGCACCTGGTATGGTCCTTTCCAGTGGGGTTCCAGGGATGACACCTGATATCATCTTACGTAGATGAAGTCTCTTACTTGATATCGATGTGGAGTCCCCTCGTCCCCAGTTTGGTAGGGAGTGGCCAGCTGTTTCCACAGGTATCACTGAGATCTTTCAAGAGCTTTAATTCTGTCAAACAAGGGGGTGTGAAAGGGATCATTAGGTCTTAGAGTTGGGCTTTGGTCCGTTACTGGAAGAGAGGCACCCTAGATATTCACAGGGGGTGTGGTTACTCAAAGAAACAGAGGGCATATTTCTTGCACGAAACATTGTATAAGGCATGAGCATAGTCCAATCATTTATGCTGGTCTCTAAGCTTAATTTCGTTGAGGTCTCTTTAATGGTTCTATTTATTCTTTCTACCTGTCCTGAACTCTAGGGTCTGTAAGCACAATTAAACTTCCAATGAATCCCCAGGTTCCTGGCTAACCCCTGACTTACTTGGGCCATGAACGCCGGTGCATTATCAGACCGTATTACCTTTGGCAGCCCGTATCTTTGAAAAATGTCTTTCAGGATCTGCTTGACCACCATTAGCACTGTTTCTTTTTTTTTTCTTTTAGTGGGGAAGGCTTCAATCCATCCTAAAAATGTATCTACAAAGACTAGAAGATATTTATGTCCATACCTTGCTGGCTTAATTTCAGTAAAGTCAACTTCCCAGAATTGTCCTGGTCTGGTTCCTCGTAGGTGCTTTCCTGCAGGAAGCTTGGAAGGGTAAGAATTTACCAATTGATGGACTCGACAGGCTTTTTTTACCCATTCAGTTATTTCTTTTTGCTGTGAGTCAGTTAGTGGAAAACTCTGTTCTTGATACTTCAGAAATACCTGCAGTTTCTTTGAACCAAGGTGAGTGAGTTGATGTGCATTTTCTACTGACATATTTAGAGCTGTGACTATAGGAGTTTTTACTGAAGGATTTAGAAATTCCACTTGGGGGCCTTCAGGGTTAAAAGTTATTTTGGACCGGAACTTGGTGAGCAGATCTCTGCCCATCAATGGGGCTAGGAATTCTGGGATTATTAGGAAGGAGTGATGGATTTTTCCTTTCCCCAGTTCCATGATCCTCTTAGTTGTCCAAGCCCGATATTTACTGTCATTAGCCCCTTGAACTAGAGACCTTTTATTTGATAGAGGGCCCAATGTGACATTAGGGGTGAGTATATTGCCCCTTTATCCACTTCAAAGATTACTGGGGTCCCCTCCACTTCAAAAGTTACCCTGAACTCGGGGAGGGGATCTGAGCCCCGACTTTCATACTCATCCTCCAGAGTCAGAATGGCTGACTGGCGTGGCTGTCCCTTTCTAGGGCACTCTTTGGCCCAGTGTCCTTTTTTTTTACAGTTGGTACATTGATCTGAGGCCAGGGGTGGCCTCTGGCATGGGACCAGGTATCCCTTCCTGTCTCCCTGTTTCTTAATTTCTGGCCCTTTTGTTGTTGTGACCAGGACCTTAGTCAACGCCTTAGTCTGTCTTTTGTTTCTTTTATCCTCACTTTGCTTCTTTCTCTTCCTCAGTTTCTCTCTTAAGGTATATTTTCTTGGCTTCTCTGACTAAATCTCTCAAATTCATATCTTGTAATCCATCTAAGCATTGTGACTTTCTTTTAATATCCAGGGCAGCTTGCCCAATAAAGGCCATCATGACAGATGCCTTTTGATCCTCTGCCTGTGGATCGAAAAGAATATATCTCCTACATGCCTCCATAATTCTCTCTAGAAACATAGAGGGAGATTCATCAGGCCTTTGAATAATCTCTATTACCTTGGCCAAATTAGTTGGTCGCCTAGTGGCCACTTGGAGGCCCACTATTAGAACCTGGCGATAAGTGGACAGATGCTTTCTAACTTCAATGTTGTTGGTGTCCCAGTTGGGTTGTTTCAAGGGAAAACCAGCTTTGATTAAGTTGGGAAGATGTGTCCGTCTCCAATCTGGTCGGAGGACATTTTTTTATAGCTTCCAGGAAGATTCTCTTTTGTTCCTCTGTCGTGAAGATAGTCCCTAGGAATTGTTGACAGTCATCCCAAGTAGGCAGGTGTGAAAACATCAATGACTCAACCAGACCTGTGAGCCCGATGGGGTCCTCGGAAAAAGGGGGATTGTTATTTTTCCAGTTATATAGGTCGGAAGAGGAGAAAGGCCAATATTTGTAGGCTTGCATTTTCCCCCCATGGCCTTCGTTAATCAATGGTCCGTAGGGACATAGGGGGAGCATCAGAGGAGGTCCAGGGTTTTCAATCATTCGCCACCATGAAGTTCCCTTAGCTGGGCTAGCTTCCTCCTGCGGAGGAGGGGCTGTGTGTGCTGCGGGGGAGTTATCTGGAGGGCGCTGGGCCAGCTTAGATTCCTCCAATGGTAGAGAGGCTGAGTCAGCTGCAGGAGAATCACTTAGAGGGTGTTGGTGGTTGGGGGACGAGGGCAGGGTATAATACGGGGGAAGAGAGTCCAGTAGAGTCAAATCTTGTGACTCAGGGGTTACAAAGGGTGGAGGAGGAGGAGGAGCAGAGGGTTTGAGAGATCATGGGGGAAGGAGTAGGAGCAGGGGAAGGGACAAAGAAAGGCTTCGCCCATTGAGGAGGAAATTTGCAGAGGTCCTGCAAAGTTAAGATATATGGCTGTTGATCCGGATGGCTATGTGTGTCTGGGTGAAAGACAATATCTCTGACTTCTTAAATTAGTGGGAAATAGAAAGATCCTTCTAGGGGCCATCCAAATTCAAAGGTGGGCCATTCTGAGGCACAGAGATTCCGAAAGGTCCAACGTTTTACTAAAAAAGAAAGATTCTGAGCCCTTAAGCGGACTTTGGTCCAGTGATCAAGGGTCAGGGACAGGGGCATTGAAGTGCTGTGTCCCATAATGAAAGATACACAAAGAGTGAATGCAAGACACACGACACAGACAAGACAAGACAATAAAGACATTCAATGGACATCCAAAACTGAGACCAGGACTGAGTAGCCAGCAAAACCCAATGGCCTGGCAATTCCAAATCCGATACAAAATATTACTGAGTCAAGGAGACTATTGTTCCTCGATTTCCGGAGTCTTTGGGAAGTCCCCCAGGGACGTGGCCTGCGGCTCTGTGACACGTCTGTCAGCCACCATCGGAGAGAACTCACGCTCTTCATCGACAGCCATTTTGCCAAGCCCTAACCTTAACACTGTAACAAGAAAGAGGGGCCTTACTTAACCCGAGAGGAACCCGTTAGGGTCTTTTGTCCCCCGCTGCCAAAACTCGGTGGAATCTCCATATGTAAAGGTCGGGCGAGCATGGAAGGAAGAGACCACTAACAGACTGTCTTATCCAACAGCAAAGGGTTTATTCTGGGTCCAGCATGCTGGGGCTCGGAGCTCACTTGAATAGATCAGAGAGCCCTGAGAACAGTTTAAGCAGAACATATATATTTTCCTTGGAGAGGGCAGGGAGGGAAGTTTACTGATGGTTCAGGGCGAGTGGTCGGTTTGCGTGCAACCGGGTGAGGGAGTACATTCTACACTTTGGCACTTGGGGACAGCACATTCTGGGAACAAGATTAGCAAACAGTTCTCAAGATTTTAACAGTGTTTTGTTAAGCATACAGAAAAACAGGAAGTGACAAGTACCTATTTTATTAACCTTTCACTACCGACTATTCTTTTTGACTGAATGTTCTCTTCTACATTCTATGATCCAAAGTACAAGGTCTTATGCCATTGTATATCAATTAATTCAAAGCTAAGTATCCCAATCAAGGGCCCAGTGCCCTTCTGGGCTTCAAATGTTACTTAGATTTCTGTTTTTATACATATATTTCACCTATATATTTTTATACATATTACAGGTTCCCAATACCATTATTTATTCAGCATAATGATTCCTAACCCAAATCAAACATGTTATTAACCCTAACCATACATGGTTCCCTCAATCTAACTTTACAGAAGAGCAGGGACAGAGTTGGTCTTACAATACAGGAATATAGGGAATCTTCCACCTGCTGATAACCTCAAAGGTCCATGCAGATATAATCTCTGGAGAAGATGTAGGCAACTCTGAAAGACCTGAGAGTGCAAAAGTCATCTTCCATGGAAAACAACCTGGTCAGGGTGAAGTGTTCTGTCTGAATCAGCCTCTCCATTCTTAATGTAGAGAAGATGGACCAAATGAGACCTGTGTGGAGAGCTGCTCCTGGGTGCCTATGGGTGATATACCATTCTAACTTGTGAAAGTGTCACAGGAAGCAGGGGCAGCCTCCATCTCATGGGAAGCTTGGAAGCAACTCTTAGGACAGATTGGTTGCCAAGGCAGTGAACTCATTCAGTTTCTGACGGAAGTGACCTCACCTCACTTCCTTGGTGATGGAACTCTGTGAACTTGCGATCCAGGAAGCCAGTCAAACATTGACAGTCCCAGTCCCAGTCTCAGTGGTTATACTTTTTGAATTTCCCAACGACAGAGTCAGTCTTTCTTGGTACCTACTAATGTTAGGATGGCCAAATGGCAGGAAAACTCTGAAGAGGGGCCTTTCCTGAGAAAACAGGTAGTGGCTCACCGCTGGCTCCTGACAACTTCAGAGAGTTGGCAAAGGACACAAAATCTGAGACAGGACAGGCCATTTCGGGGGAACGTAGAATGGCCCACATTCAGAGGACACTCCAAATAGTCACAACCTACTTGGAGGAAAGAGGTGCCTTTGTGGGTGTGGGTGTGGGTTTGTGGTTTTGGCTCATGTTCTGAGAAGAGGTAGGAAATGAGGTTTGTTTAGTTTGGGGTGAATTGTTTCTAGTAAGTCATTTGACAATGCGAGTGTTTCTGTGTCGCTGTATCCCGCTGTGTCCGTTATTGTAGATATTAGAAAAGAGAAAGCATCAATGGATGTGTCCTGTCTTTTAGAAAGCTTACCAGCATTCATGCTGCCCAATTTATAAATGGAATGCAGCTTGCCATAATGATGGGCAACACCTACGATCTTCCTTAGTTCCTGTTTTCTTCCTGAAATCTGGCCACTCTCCATAATAGGCTCATGGTTTTGTATCCAAGATATGTACCACCTCCATGCTCTGTGACATGGCCATGTACTGAATAACTGAAGTGAATTGCGAGCATCTCAGAAAACTCACATACCTGTTTAACCTGTAAAGTCTCATTGGAGAAACCCTGCTTTGGGCCTTTTGCTTACCTATTGTTCTGTTTCCCTGAATGTCAGGAAGGTCTTTGCCTCAGGACAATGCTTTGCGAAGTCTAAAGAAAACCTTTTTCAAATAAAAAAGAATGGGCATCAGCTGTGGCTCTTTGCTTAATTGCTTTGCAAAGAGATGTGTATGAATCAGCGTCTTGGCCCTGTGTTAGGCTGTAGCTTAGATTCTCAGCAACTGATGGATCTAAAGAAAGATCCCATGTGTGCATCCAAAACCAAAATAGCAAAAGAGCAGTCATTGTGGATGAAGTCTTTCGCCTTCCTCTGTAAGGTTTCTGACATCAATCATGTGAGAATAGGGATCCTTTAGGTCAAATGAGTTCTTCAGTTCCCTGCAGAGGCTAGCCCATAGGTGGTTGGGTTTTCTCATGACTCCAATTCATATAAAGAATTTAAACCCCACAGTCAGTAGTTCTCAAATTTGAGAAGTGGATCAGTATTAACGGCAGGCCTATTTGATCACTCCTGGTTCACAGGAAGGGTGTCCAGGTCACGCAGAATTTAGGTAAAGGAGGGGCAAGAAAGCATATTTTGGACACTCTCTTGGGCTGCATTCCTCATGAAAATCTCCAGTCAGAGGTTATGATGAGTGTCTATATGGAAGAAGATGAGGGCCATGTGGGAGTGTTTTGGATTTAATTGTGGTTATTTTTGTGGCAGTTGGAAGGGATGACTGAGTCCACCTGGGTTTGAACTCTGGTGTGATTCCCCTTAGAGGCTGAGTACAGGAACTGAACTTAGAGAAGTATTGCCATGAATTGTGTTGGGATTTTAGAAGACCAAGCATGAGAGTCACCCTTGGAAACTGAGATCTAGGCCCAGGGTGGCTTTCCAGAGACCACTGGGAATCTCAGGCTTGATATCACATGATTTTATTCTTAACGACTTGGCAGTCTTAGTTGAGAGTCAAAACACACATGGACGTTACATTGTAGACCTCAATGGGCCTGGATTTATGTGACACTTTGGCCAATCTTTGGGAAACCTTGCCAGTGAGAGTTCTCCAGAACTTCATTTGAAATGAACTTCCACAACATTTAATGGTCCCTGAATGAATTGAAACCCACATGCTGCCAACTTCATCCTTGAAAAATTGCTAGATAAATACCATGAAATTTTTGAAATTCCCATGACCAGATGGCACTGGAGAAACTTTGGTTGTCCTGTTGCTGAACATGATTATTCAGGACAGTGACTTGATTGACTCAGTTTCATGAAAATGGTGTATAACAGAGATTCCAGGAAGTTGGACCCTGCAGAGTAGTGGGCCTAGTGCAGTGAAGGGCAGGTGTGTGATAAAAAAAAATCTGTGGTGGGGCCATGTGGATCTGCCATTGTCTTCCAATTGGCTTGTGACTGACATGGTGCAGCCAGCAGACGCTTCTATGTAAAGGTATCTTTTTATATGGAGAGGTTTCAGGCCAATGTTCAGAATCCGGTTGCTATGGTCAAGGAGGCAAGCTATGTGGAAGAGAAGCCTGGTTGGTACATTCTTATGCAGGCCCTGACCCACCACAGGTGACAGAACTCCCTCCAGCACTGTGTCCCAGGTGAATTCCTTGTATTTCTTGAAGCAAATACGAAACTCCCAGTGCAGCAGCAAGAAACACCAGGAAAACTGGAGGATGACCAAATGGCTTCAGAGTCCACAAGAGTAGACAATTAGTCCCCAGTGGCCACAGTTTACCTACAAACAGAAAATTAAAGACAGCTTCCTCATGTTTATTGGAAAATAAAAAATCATGTATTCCAGGTCACATAGAAGCATACCCAGATTTGATTGTCTCACTACAAAGGAAGCTAAATCTCCTGACTACAACACATATTTCAAGTGCCCAACCTCAGAGGTAGTTCCTCAAGAAGTCTTTAGTCCAGCAGAGCTCCATGTTTGTGGAGTGTTTACCCTGTCCCTTACTTTTGGAATCTCCTCTACCACCTCCAAGTTTGTGAACTCGTGAGCATATTTGATTCCAGATATGTATTCACAGATTTTCTAACTCTTCTCCTCTAATTGTGTCTAACTTGGGGACAAGGTAATCTCAAGGAATTGTTATGCATGAGAGTGGGAAGATACTTTTGTAGCATATATTTGCATAAACATTGGAATCATTTTCCAAAAGATTCCAAATCCCTGACACAAACCCATGCCAACTAGACTCTGACTACTAATTCTAATATGATGGAGAAAATTAACCCAAACAGAATAGAAATACAAGCAGTTCAGAGGACGAATGGTGTATCATTGGAATTGCCTTTTGCTTTATATAGGGTAGGAGTTATAAATCTAGTCAATTTTTTGTTGAAATGGTTCTCCATGTGTTTTTCAAGTTAACAAATATGTGAATTCTTGTCTACCTTTCTCTGTATCCTATTCAGGGCATGTATTTTTATATGCACATATAGAATCCTACCTGGTACCACACGTACATTCTTGTGAGGTGGCTCACTTGGCACACACAAATTGTGAAAAGAGATCACTCCTATTAAACGCTGTTGAAACTTAAAATTCAAACTATTGATGAGCTTCCTAGTACAATAAAATTATACATGAATCCATGTTCAGTAAAACGAATTTATCTGGATCTGTGGATGACATATATTTCGTGGTGAATTTCAATTGGCTTATATTGCTACTTTTTAATGTCTGTTTGTGTGCGTGCCTGTGTGTGTGTGTGTGTGTGTGTGTGTGTGTGTGTTTATATATATATATATATATATATATACACACACTCTACAGATTTTTCAAAATATGAAATATATGTGTCTTATTATACACTCCGTAAATTCATTCATATTCATGTATGTGGATTAATAATCAACTTTTCACAAGATTATTCTGAGAAATATTCATCCACCTGAACTACATATTTGATTCCTAGTACTGAAAACTAACAGTAAATGGTGCATACAAATCCTAATATCTCTGCAGTAACTGACACAGTTTTATATCAATGCAAGTAGATTCCTATGGGACGTGATGTGTATTTTGTCTTTCATTTTTATTCAATACTGGTACATTACTTTTTCTTCAGTTAATGCACATGGTAGGATATATATTTAATCCACTAGTTCAGAAATTTATAGGCATTCTGTCTTACTTTCCATCACTTCCTAATTCAGAAAACATGTTTTCCACAGGGTTTCTTGACTGGTCTTTTCATGAGACTTCTTTCACAAAATGCAAAGGTCACACTTATGTTTGTACCGAAGTCTAAATGGAAAGTGAGTATGGATTACTAAAAACATCTATGTCCAGGTTGCCTAATGCAATCAAATGTCAATCCTATTGGTGACTACATATTTGTTTCTTCCTAAGATTATATATTCAACCTCAACACTGTTGAAAATGCCTGATCCTATCACTTACTTTATACTTTGCCTGATTTCCTAATGTCTCTATTGATATATGGTTTCCTACATATTTTCCAGAGTTCATCAATGTGACTGGCTCTTCACATGTACTGATATTTACATTCATTCTCTACCCGAAACCCTACTGTTAAAGAACGTTTGGTTCAAATCCTATACTCACTCTCCTTTCTTCCTAATCCTACTGACTATCCTTTTGACTGGATGTTCTTTTCGACATTCAATCATCCAAGGTACAAGGTCCTATGCCATTGTATATCAATTTATCTGAGACATCTGTGCAGAATATAATTCAAAGCTGAGTATCCCAATCAAGGGCCCAATGCACTTCTGGGTTTCAAATCTTACCTAGATTTCTGTGTTCATACTTATATTTCACCTATATATTCTTGTAAATATCGCAGGTTCCCAAAACCATTATTCATCGCACAGAATGATTCCTAACCCAAATCAAACCTGTTATTAACCCTAAGCATACACTATTCCATCAATCTATCTTTACAATAGAGCAGGGACAGAGTTGGTCTTACAATACAGGAATTTAGGGTATCTTCCACCTGCTGAAACCTCAAAGGTCCATGCAGAAATGATCCCTGGAGAAGACTTAGGCAGCTATGAAGGACCTGAGAGCGCAAAATCATCTTCCATGGCAAAAAAACCGGTCAGGATGAAGTATTGTGTCTGAATCAGTCGCTCTGTTCTTAATGTAGACAAGATGGACAAAACCAGCCCTGTGTGGAGAGCTGTTCCATGGTGCCTGTGGTTGATATACCATTCTAACTTATGACTGAGTCAGAGAAAGTAGGGGCAGCCTCCATCTCATGGGACCTTTGTAAACAACTGTTAGGACAAAGTGGTTGCCAAGGTATTGACCTCATTCAATTCCTGAAGGAAGTGACCTACCTCACTTCCTTGGTGATACAACTCTCTGAACTTGGGATCCAGGAAGCCAGGCACCCAGAGCCAGTGCCAGTCCCATTCCCAGTGGGCACACTTGTTTGAATTTTCCAAGGACAGAGTCAGTCTTTCTTGGTACCTCCTGATGTGAGGATGACCAAATGCCAGGAGAACTCTGAAGAGGGGCCTTTCCTGAGAAAGCAGGTAGTGGCTCATTGCTGGCTCCTGACAACTTAACAGAGTTGGCAAAAGGGACCTGATCTGATACACGGCAGGCCATTTGGGGGGAACATAGTATGGTCCACCAGTCAGAGGACACTCCGGATAGTCACAGACCTAGTTGTGGGAATGAGGTACCTTAGTGGGTGTGGGTGTGAGTTCGTGGTTTTGTCTCATGTTCTGAGAATAGGTAGCAAAGGTGGTTTGTTTGGTTTGGAGTCGACTGTTTCTAGTAAGTCGTTTGAGAAGGCGAGTTTTTCTATGTCTGTGTATCCACTGTGTCCGTGGTTGTAGTTATTAGAAAAGCCAATACATCAATGGAGGTGTCCTGACTAGTAGGAAGCTTCCAGGCATTTATTCTGCCCTTTTTATGAATGGACTGCAGCTTGCCTTATGGATAGACAACACCTACTATCTTCCCAAGTTCCTGTTCACCTCCTGATTTCTGGCCTCTCTCCAGAATAGGCTCATGGTTTTGTGTCCAAGATATGCACCACCTCCAAACTCTGTGACATAGCCATATACTGGATAGCTGAATGGAATGGGAACATCTCAGAAACCTCAGAGATCAGTGTAACCAGAAAAGTCTCAGTGGAGAAACCCTGCTTTGGGCAATTTGCTTACCTATGGTTCCCTTGCCCTGAATGTTAGGAATGTCTTTGCCTCAGGCCACCCGTTTGTGGAGCCTGAAGAAAACAGTTTTCAAATTGAAATGAATGGGCATCACCTGTGGCTCTTTGCTTAATTACTTTGGAAAGGGATGTGTCTGAATCAGCCTCTTGGCCCTGTGTGAGGTTGTGGCTTTGATTCTCAGAACCTGATAGATCTAAAGAAAAATCCCATGTGTGCATCCAAAACCAAAATTGCCAAAAGAGCAGTCATTGCTGATGAAGTCTTTCACCTCCCTCTGTAAGTTTTTTGACCTCTATCAAGTGAGAATAGGAAAGATACACCAAGTCAATTGATGGCTCCTATTGGAAAAATTCTATCACTGATGACAGCATCAGCATAAGTACCCCAACACTACGACAATTCGCTGCAGCAGCAGATAGTTCACAATGCATACAAGTGAGTTCACAATGCATACAAGTGATACATAATCCAGGCAAGTTCTGCAAGCAGTTCAGTGATGGCTATTGCAGAATCTGTAGATTGGTTTTATCTTTGTCTTCACTGGCACTGGGATGAAAATAGGAATTCTGGCAGTAATGGCTAAAGAAAAAATTATGTAACATTCCTGAGGGCACTAAAAGAAAACAATTTTCTTAACAATTTACATTATCTTGAAGAGAATAATTAAATATAATGAAAAGGAAAAGTGAAAGTAAACAAGCACGTCTGTTAACCTCCTATTTTTTCACATATTAAGACAATCCTGAACAGTTGTTTTCCCAATTTAAATTAAACAATTTAATTCACGTGAATAAAAAAAAATGGATATATTATTTCATTAGCACTCATCATATGTGATATATGGACATATGCACATTCAAATATATAACACAAAACACAAGTGTGCACACATAATAAATACATACAACACATAATATAATAGTAAAGGCCTTATAACTTTTTACATGTGAAATCATCATTGCAATGTTTAAAAACTCTATAGTCAAAAAATAGAACTGATAAGCAAAACATTATCCTAGGTCTGTATGAGCTCAAAAAAAACAAAAGACAACTTCATGATGTGGGAAAGGGCAATAATAAAATAGATATTGAAAAAAGCATCCCTGTTCTGTCGCAGATGTAAGGATAGCCAAACTGGAGTTTTCGATATCAGCTGTTATGGATTTGAGCCAAATCATCTTATTTTGGTCTATTGAAAGCGCTTCAGTTAATCTCTCTGGAATCCAAATCGGCTGCTGTTCTCCTTTTGGAAACACATAAACAGACCCCCGACTCCAGGCAATCACTGGGTTGGGACCTTAGTTAATCTCTCTGGAATCCAAATCGGCTGCTGTTCTTCCTGTGGAAACCCAAAAACAGACCTCCAACTCCAGAAAATTAATGGGTCAGGACCTTTCCATTTTCCTGTTAGAATATCCTTCCAAAGTACCTCGGGCTTATACACATTTTTTGGACACTTATGCCTTTCTGCAGCACTAAGTCCTGAAAATCCAAATTTAAAAAGTTTAGATTAAAAAGGGTTATTTTAATTTTATCTTTGGGGAATTTATATTCCTTCCCAATTCTGTCTTCTTACTTTAATGAGTACATTTTAATAGTGTGATGTGCTCTTTCAACTATGGCTTGTCCCTGTGGATTGTATGGGTTTCCTGTTATATGAGTAATGCCAAATGATGAGCAAAATGGTTTAAAAGAGGTAGAAGTATAGCCGGGGGCATTATCTGTTTTTTACTGTTTTGGAATGACCACAGTGGCAAAATTTTGTAAGCAATGAGCTATAACATCTTTAGTTTTTTTTTTCCCCCATGAAGGGAGCCCATCAAAAATCCAGAAGAAGTATCAACTGTAACATGCAAATATTTTACTTTTCCAAATTCTGGCAAGTGTGTGACTTCCATCTGCCATATATGGTAAGGTATCAATCCTCTAGGATTGACTCTAAGATTAAAATGTGGTAAAATGGTCACACAATTTTGACATTGTTTTATTGTTTGTCTAGCTTGCTCCTTAGTTATTTTAAAATGCTTTTGTAAAGTATTAGCATTGATATGGAACTTTTCATGAAAATTTATAGCTTCTTCTAGTGTAGAGAAAATATGTATGTATGTCATATGTAGTTTTACCTGCTAAATCATTGCCCAAACTATGGGCTCCAGGCAATCCTGTATGTGCCAAGATATGTCCTATTAAGAATGGATCTTTTCTGTCCCAGATTAGACTTTGTATACTGGAAAGCAAAGAGAAAACAGTAGAGGAAGGGGAAATCCTACCAGCATCTTCAAGGGATACTATAGCATTAACTATATACTGACTTTTGGAAAATAAATTAAACACAGAATCTTTAAACATCACAAAAGCTTATAATACTGCATTAAGCTCTACCTTTTGAGCTGATTGTTGGGGTGCTAAAAATGTAAAAATTTGATCAGGTGTAACTATTGCTGCTGTACCATTATTTGACCCATCAGTGAATATATTTGGAGCATTCATGATAGGTGTTTTCTTGTAATTTTTGGAAAAATTGCAGGATGCAATGACCCAAAAGACAATAAAAGATTAGATGGTAAGTGGTTATCAAATGAAACATTAGATTTACACAGGATTATTGCCCAAGTATTTAACTCATTAGCTAATTCATCAATTTGATTCATAGTGTATGGAGTAATAATTTTATTGGGAGAAATTCCAAACACTCCCTTTGCTGCTTTTATTCCTATTAGTATTAATTGTCCCTAAGCCTCAGGATACCTAGTAATAATAGTGTTAGAAGAATAAGATAAATGTATCCATAATAATGGACCTTCTTGCCAAAATACTCCTGTAGGAATATTTTTTTGTTGGTAGCACAATGAATAATAGAGGCATTATTTTATCAAATCTATCCAAATGCATATTTCCCATATATGTTTCAATGATTTTTAATGCTTTTCTTGCTTCAGGCATTAACATTCTGGGTGAATTTGGATCAGATGGACCTTTTAGGATATCAAATATAGGTCCCAACTCTCCTGTTGGTATACCTAGATAAGGCCTTATCCAATTAATGTCTCCTAATAACTTTTGAAAGTCATTAATTGATTTGAGTTGATCTACTCGTATTTGAATTTTTGGTGGACTGAGCATGGTTGAGGATAATAGAACTCCTAAATAATTAATTGGAAAATTTAATTGTACTTTATCAATTGATATCCCTAGATTATAATTTCTTAATAAGTTTGTAAGTGTGGCATAACATTCTAGCAATGGCTTTTTAACTTGTGTGCTAATAACACATCATCCATATTGTGAAATATTTGTAGTTCAGGATTTTGATTTCTAAGTGGCTGGATTACTTTGTTAACATAAATTTGACAAATAGTTGGGCTGTTAGCCATCTCTTGAGGGAATACTTTCCACTCATACCTCTGATCAGGACCTTCATGATTCAGTGCAGGGATAGTAAATGCAAAACTTGGACTATCCTCAGGAAGAATTGGAAATGAAAAAAAAAAAAACCAATCTTTAATATGTATAACTAAAACATACCAAGTTTTTGGCAAAGCAGACAATTGAGGAATCCTTGATTGAGCAGGTCCCAAAATAACCATCTCATTATTAATGGCTCTTAAATCTTCCAATAATCTCCATTTACCAGATTTCTTTTTGATGACAAAAATGAAAGTATAATGGGGAGATACAGAAGGTTGTATATGTTCTTCCGCTAATTGTTGTTTGACCAGGAACTGGGCTGCTTGTATCTTTTCTTTAGTCAGGGTCCACTGAAGAAGCCATACTGGTCTTTCTGATTTCCAAGTAATTTTTATTGTCTCAGTGGCCCTTTCTGAAAATCCAACCCATGTCTCTCTGTTGCTTGGTCTATTTGTATTGGTGCTGACATACCTTGATCTTGTTTTTCTAATCTTTTTCCTTTCCTAAAACCTTCTCTAGCCATAATAGTGGGTGCATTTTGATTGATGTTATTTGTTAATGTCAAACCTAATTGATCTAGGACATCTCATCCCCATAAATTTACGGGAAGATGATCCAATACATATGGCTGTATAGTTCTTTCACATTCTTCAGGATCCTTCCAATCCAATGCCATTGCACTTCTATGGGGATTAGTTGCCACTCCTAGGTCTCAAAGTATTTTAGTGTACTGTTGTAATGGCCAATGTTTTGGCCATTCTTGATGAGAGACGATGCTAACATCTGCACCTGTATCAAGTAGCCCATTAAATTCATGTCCTTGAATATTTAGTTTTAGCCTGGGGCGAGAATCTAAATTAAAAGAAAGCATAACCAAATCTACACCTGTGGAGCCTAATCCCTTAGAACCTCTTTCTACAGCACGACTGGAAAATTTATCATGCAGACTGAGTATTATTAGTAACTGTGCTATTCTATCTCCTGGTGAAATTACTGATATGTCCTTTGGAGAACTGGATATAATTTTATTTCACCTTCATAATCGGGATCAATTACCTAAGGACTTATCATAAGTCCTTTTAGATTAGAAGAGCTGCGTCCCAATAATAAGCCTACCGTTCCTTTGAGAAGAGGTCCTCTCACCCTGTGTGAATGATTTGAACCCCCATCTCTACAGTTAGTACTGATCTGACGGAGGTGCAGATATCTAACCCTGCGCTCCCTCTGATTTGTCTGATGAGGCGTCTGATGGACAATGTGTCCTGGGCACTACACTGATGGGGTTGCTGGGTTCCTCCAGTGCTCTGTATATTTGTGGTTTTGGGCCCCAGAGCATTGGGCTCCCCTGTCCATTTTTTGGCAATGGAGCCCGATGCCTTTCTCCATGATATAGTGGATAAACAGCTAGTCCTTGTTCATTTTTGATAATGAAGTACCCTCTATGGTGGTTTGAGAACGGCATTCATTAGCCCAATGTCTCCCTCTACGGCATCGTGGGCAAATACCCACGTATTCTACTCCTTTGGTACCTAGTTTTGTTAAACCCTCTTCCTATGGAGCAATTCCTTTTAAAATGTCCTGTTTGTTCACAATTGTAGCATGTTCCTGGTCTGGCATCTAAAGCCTGTTTTACTGCAGCTGCCACAAATTGCCCTTGTTCATTGATGTCTCTGGCATCTAAAGCCTGTTTTACTGCAGCTGCCATGACTTTCTCTTATTCATTAATGTCTTTACATAATTTAATATATGTGTTTAAATCTTCATGTTTCCATGGTCTAGTGATATCTCTGCACCAACGATTCGCTTGGTCATAAGCCAGTTTTTTATTAATGGCATTGCTTGTTCTGTATTCCCCAAAACTCTGATAGCTGTTTGAATAAGCCTATCTACAAATTCAGTGGAAGATTCATTAGCTCCTTGTATTACCTTAGATAATTGACCTTGTAAACCTCCATGTCGTTGTAAAGTCTTCCATGCCCTAACCGCCTCTGCAGCAATTTTTGCGTATACGCCAGGATCATATGCAATTGGTTGCTGCTGATCCTCATAAGGTCCCTTTCTAACAACATATCTAGATTTCTCTGAGGATAACCAGTTTCTGCATTACTCCTAGCCGTGTCCTTGCAAAATTCCTCATTGGCAACCTTCCATAAAAGGTATTGACCTCCATTTAGCACAGCTTTACACATATTAGCCCAATCTACTGGTGTCATATTCAAGTTGTTAATGGATTCGATCAAGCTTACAATGAAGGGTGCTTGAGGACCATAGGTTGTTACAGCCCCTTTTAGCTGCTTCACTATTTTGAAATTTAAAGCATGGTGAATTCGCTGCCCTCCTACCTCAAAATCAGGGCATGTTCATACTTGAGATCCTGTCTCAGGATCCGAACTATCAACTGTGGGGTTTGGGGGCCTCCCATCATATGGAGGTGGCCTTGTTATTTGGACATTTACATCCTCTGGTGATAGAAAGGTGTTAGTAACAGTCTCCTGTAGAGGAGGCGCTGTTGGTTGGACATTTACGCCCTCTAGTGATAGAAAGTTGTTAGTAGCAGTCTCCTTTTGTAACTTTGCCCCTGATGGCTTTTTCTGCCCTAAGCTTTGTTCTTCTATCTTTGTCTGAACTGAAGCCTTTGGACTAAGCAAACCAGATATGAACGTCCTCAATGGCAATGTGCCAACTGGCAGAGTCCCTGGGCTGTTCTTTTACCCCCTTTTAAATCTTCACCATGATGGTTCCATTATGGTATAATTAACAACTCCTTAAAAATCCATGGGCTACATTTTTGTATTGTATCAACGTATGCCCTGACTGTTCTTGACTTTACTGAGATGCCTCCTTCCTCTAACAATTTACTTAACACTCTTTCAGTTTGTTTTTTTACTAATTTCTGATCCCGTATTTCTACTATAATACAACCCAACAAGACGATGCCAAACAAAACCGAGACAGAATAAAATAAAAAGGGAACAACAAAAAGTCATTATAGCCTTTATATCCTACTGACATGTGCATCCGTCCTTTCTCCCTATCTGTTCCTCAGAAGTAAATAATTTTTTCTCAGATGTGAGCGGTTTTTCATCCATCTCACTCATCTCCATGGACAGGCAACAAAAGTGAAGCAAAACAAAAGAGGAATCTTAAATGGCTACCCATCCTCTCGCCCTTCGATCAGGGGCGAGCAGTTTACCTTATCACTTACCCTCAGTGGCTCCCCGTGCAAGCCATAAAAATGCTGCAGTCTGGCTGGGCACGATTCAAGAGCCACTTTTCAAAAGAAACAAACTTTATTTTTAGAACCACACATGCCAAACAAAACAGCTCCTCAGGAAAAACCCTCAGAGCCCAACTGCCACCACTGGCTTCCTTGCAAAGTTTCTGTCACACCCACAAGCCTCTCCACCTCCCACAATCCTCCTGCTCTTGAGGCTATTTAGCTGGGTCAGGTGGGTGGAGCCAAAAAAGTCCCACAATGAGCAGCTCTGTGGTCTGAAAGGGCAGGGAAACTGCCCAATGAGCATCACCACAGAGGAGCCAATCAGCTAGATGTTGCTGGGGCCGCTGTGAGCCAATAATCATCTGGCAGGGGAATGTTGCTGGTAGCTGGAAGTTTAATGGGGCCCCTTAAGCTGTGGCTTTCAACAAATTGGTGTCTCCTTTCTCTGTAGACTATTCAGCACGTGTATTTTTATATGCACATATAGAATCCTACCTGTTATCACACGTACATTTTTGTGAGGTTGCTGACTAGGCAGATACAAGTTATGAGAAGAGATCACTCCTCTTAAATACTGTTGGAATTGAAAATTCAACCTATGGGTGAGCTTGCTAGTAGAACAACATTATATATAGATCCATTTTCAGTGAAATTAATATTTTTGCACCTGTGGATGATACATATTTCATGATGAATTTCGATTGGCAAATATATTGCTAGTTTTAATGTCTGTGTGTGTGTGTGTGTGTATATATATATATATATATATATATATATATATATATACTCTCCAAATTTTTCAAAATATGAAATATATGAATCTTATTATACACTCCTTAAAATCATTCATATTTATGTATGTGGATTTATGATCAACTATTCACAAGATTATTCTCAGAAATATTCATCCACCTTAAATACAGATTTGTTTCCTAGTACTGACGACTAACTTCAGTGAATGGTGCACACAAATCCTAATATTTCTACAGTAAAACCTAGTTCAACATCAATGCAAGCATTTTCCTATGGGACATGATGTGTATTTTGCAGTTCATTTTTATTAAACAGTGGTACATTACTATTTCTTCAGTTTATGCACATCATATGATATATATTTCATCCACAAGTTCAAAAATTTATAGGCATTTGTTTCAATTTCAATCACCTCCTGCTTCAGAACACATATATTCCTCCAGGGTTCTTGACTGGTCTTGTCATGAGACTTCTTTCCAAACACATTATTTTTGATTTTCATAATCATATTTGAAGCAAAACTCACACACTCTTCATGATAAACCATAACCCTAATATTACCGTTAGATGTATAACTGGTTGTCATGAATGTATGAATATCAATTTAAGATTTCCAGTATATTTTCAGATATCAAATCAATCCACTATTTAAAGTTGGAACCAGTTATATTATTTATTCACAGTATGATCTATTCATACATTATTTCTATATCCATTGACACAGGGTACTCCACTTTTTTCCCCCAATATTTATACGTCTTCAAAATACTGCCCCCAGTAATGGTGGAAGAAATGCTCATGTCACCTGATCTACATATAAATTTTAACACAGTAATATTCTGGACACAGAAAGCAAAAGTCACTCTTATGATTGTAGCAAAGCCTAAAAGAAAAGTGAGCATGGATTACTAAAAATATCCATGTCCCGGTTTCTTAATGCTGTAAAATGTAAATACTATTGTTAAATCCTATGTATTTGTTTCTTTCTAAGATTATATATTCAAACTCAACCCTGTTCAAAATGTCTAATCCTATCCCTCACTTTATACATTGCCTGATTTCTTAATGTCTCTATTGATATCTGCTTTCCTACATATTTTCCCCATTTCATCATTGTGTCTCACTCTTCACATGTGCTGATATTTACATTCACTCTCTTATTGAAAACCAATTGCTAAAAATCTTTTGGTCCAAATCCTATACTCATTGTTGTTTCTAAATCTAGAGAATATCGTCCTAAACCTACGGACTTTCCCTTTGTGACTGGATGTTCTCTTCAACTTTCAATCATCCAAGGTACAAGGTCCTATGTCATTGTATATCGATTTATCTGAGACATCTGTGCAGAACATAATTCAAAGATAAGTAACCCACTCAAGGGCCCAATGCCCATCTGAGCTTCAAATCCTGCCTAGATTTCTGTTTTCATACTTTTATTTTACCTATATATTCTTGTAAATATTGCAGATTCCCAGAACGAATATTCATCCTGCAGAATGATTCCTAACCCAAATCGAACGTGATATTAACCCTAACCATACACTGTTTCCTCAATCTAACGTTACAGAAGAGCAGGGACAGTGTGACCAGGAAAGTCTCAGTGGAGAAACCCTGCTTTTGGCCTTTTGCTTACCTATTTTTCTGTTGCCCTGAATGTCAGGAAGTTCTTTACCTCAGGCTAACCCTTAGTAAAGCCTGAAGAAAACAGTTTTCAAATGGAAATGAATGGGCATCACCTATGGCTCTTTGCTTAATTTCTTTGGAAAGGGATGTGTCTGAATCAGCCTCTTGGCCCTGTGTGAGGCTGTGACTTAGATTCTCAGCACCTGATGGATCTAAAGAAAGATCCCATGTGTGCATCCAAAACCAAAATGGCAAAAAGTTCACTCATTTTGGATGAAGTATCTTCCCTTCCTCTATTAGATTCCTGACCTCCATCAATTGAGAATAGGGATTTTTTGGGTCATATGAGTTCTTCAATCCCTAAAGAGGTGCTTGGGTTTCTCATGATTCCAATTCACATAAAGAATCTGTACCTATCAATCAGAAGTAGTCAGTCAATATTGCTCCCAGAAATGGTGGAAGAAATACTCATGTCACCTGATCTTCATATACATTTATTCACAGAAATATACTGGACACTAAATTCAAAGTTCACATTTATGATTGTACCAAAGCCAAAATGGAAAATTAACATGGATTACTAAAATCATCCATGTCCATGATTACTTATGCTCTCAAATGTCAATCCTATTGATGACTACATATTTGTTTCTTCCTAAGATTGCATATTCAAACTCAACCCTTTGAAAATGTCTAAGCCGATCTCTCACTTTTTACTTTGCCTGATTTCATAATGTCCCTATTGATATCTGCTTACCTACATATTTTTCCCACTTCATCATTGTGACAGACTCTTCACATGTGCTGACATTTAAATTCATTTTCTAACCGAAACCCTATTGCTAAAGAAATTTTGTTCCAAATCATACACTCACCCTTTTTTCTATACTTACCTACAATCTTCCTATTCCTACTGACTATCCCTTTTTGACTGGATGTTCCCTTCTACATTCAATCATCCAAGGTACAAGGTCCCATGCCATTGTATATTGATTTATCTGAGACATCTGTGCAGAATGTAATTCAATGCTAAGTATCACAATCAAGGGCCCAATGCCCTTCTGGGCTTCCAATCTTACTTGGATTTCTGTTTTCATACACACTGTTCACCTCTATATTCTTATAAATTTCGCAGGTTGCCAATACCATTATTCATCCACAAAATGATTCCTAACCCAAATTGAACCTGTTATTAACCCTAAACATACATTGTTCCCTCAATCTTACTTTACAGAAGAGCAGGGACAGAGGTGGTCTTATAATACTGGAATGTAGGGATCCTCTACCTGCTGAGAACTTCAAAGATCCATGCTGAAAGGATCCCTGGAGAATATGTAGGCAGTTATGAAGGATCTGAGAGAGCACAAGTCATCTTCCATGGCAAACAACCTCGTCAGGATGAAGGGTTGTGTCTTAATCAGCCTCTCTCTTCTTAATGTAGAGAAGATGGACCAAATCAGGCCTGTATGGAGAGCTGTTCCCAGGTGCCTATGGTTGATATACCATTTTAACTTGTGAAATTGTCACATTAAGTAGGGGAAGCCTCCATCTCATGGGACCCTTGGAAGCAACTGTTAGGACAAAGTGGTTGCCAAGGCAGTGACTTCATTCAGATCCTGAAGGAAGTAACCTCACCTCACTTCCTCGGTGATGGAAATTGACATCCAGGAAGCCAAGCACACAGAGCCTGTCCCAGTCCCACTCCCAGTGGTGTCACTAGTTTTGAATTACCAAGGACATAGTCAGTCTATCTTGGTACCTACAGATGTGAGAATGGCCATATGCCAGGAAAGCTCTGAAGAGGGGGCTTGTATGAGAAAAGAGATAGTGGCTCACCACTGGCTTCTGACAAGTCTCAGTGAAGAAACCCTGCTTTGGTACTTTTAATTACCTATTGTTCTGTTGCTCTGAATGTCAGGAAGTTACTTGCCTCAGGCCACCCCTTTGGGAAGCCTGAAGAAAAGAGTTTTCAAATGGAAATGAATGGGCATCATCTGTGGCTCCTTGCTTAATTGCTTTGGAAAGGGATGTGTCTGAATCAGCCTCTTGGCCCTGTGTGAGGCTACGGCTTAGATTCTCAGCACCTAATGGATAGAAAGAAACATCCCACGTTTGCATCCAAAACCAAAAGAGCCAAAAGAGCAGTCATTGTGGATGAAGTCTCTCACCTTCCTCTGTAAGGTTCCTGACGTCCATCTATGAGAATAGGGATCCTTTGGGTCCAATGAGTTCTTCAAAGCCCTGCAGAGACTAGACCATACGTTCATAGGTTTCTCATGACTCCAATTAACATAAAGAATCTAAACCCCACAGTCATTAGGCCTCAAAATGGAGAAGCAGAGCAGTATTAAGGGCAGGCCTCTTTGATCACTCCTGGTTCACAGGAAGGGTGTCCCAGCCACACTGACTTTAGGCAAATGGGGGCAAGGGACCTTATTTTGGATACTGTCTTTGGCTGTGCCCCTCATGAAAAACTACAGCCTGAGGTAATGATGAGTGTCTATATGAAAGAAGATGAGGGCCATGTGGAAGTGTTTTGCTTTTTATTGTGGTCATTTTTGTGGCTGTTGGAAAAGATGATGGGTCCACCTGGTCTTGAACACTGGTGTGATTCCCCTTAGAGACTGAGTTATGGAATGGACCTCAAAGAAGTATTGCCATGTATTGTTTTGGGATTTTAGGATGCCACGCATGAGAGTTGCCCTTGGAAACTGAGATCTAGGCCCAGGGTGCCTTTCCACAGAGCACTGGGAATCTCAGGAAGAATATAACATGATTTTATTCTTAAAGAATTGGCAGCCATAGTTGCAAGTCAAAACACAAATGGACCACACATTGTAGACCTCAAACGCCTGGCTTAATGTGACCTTTTTGCCTGTCTTTGGGAAGCCTTGCCTGATAGAATTCTCCAGAGCTTTTATTGAAATGAGCTTCCTCTCCATTTAATGGTTCCTGAATGAATTGAAACCCACAGTGCCTCCAACTTCATCCTTGAGAAATGCCTGATAAAAAACATGAAATTTTTGAAATTCCCATGACCACTTCGCACTGTAGAATCTTTGGATGTCCTATTGATGATCACGAGTGTACCAGACAGTGCCTGATTGACTGGGTTTCATGAAAATGGTGTAGAACAGAGATGGCAGTAATTTGGAGCCTGCTGAGTAGTTGGCCTAGAAAAGTGGTGTGAAGGTGTGTGTTAAAACATCTGTGGTTGGGTGATGTGGATCTGCCATTGGCTTTCAAATGGTTTGTGACTGACATGGTGCAGCCCCCAGACCCTTGTATGTAAAGGCATGTTGTTATATGGAGAGGTTTCAGTGCAATGTTTAGAATCAGATTGCTAAGGTGAAGGGGGCAAGCTATGTGGGATAGAAGCCTGATTGGTGCATTCTCCTGCAGACCCTTACCCACCACATGTGACAGAACTCTTTTCAGTACTGTGTCCCAGTTGAACTCTTCGTATTTCATGAAGCAAATACCAAACTTCCAGTGCAGCTGCAAGAAACACAACAAAAAGTGGAGGATGAGCAAATGGCTTCCAAACTGGAAGACACTTAGCCCCCAGTGACAACAGTTTACCTACAAAAAGAGAATTCAGCACTGCTGCCTCATGTCCTTTGGAAAATAAGAAACCATGTCCTCCAGGTAACATACATGCAGACCCAGCTTAATGGTCTCACTACAAAGGGAGCTAAAGCTCCTGACAACAACATATATTTCAAGTGCCCAACCTCAGAGGCAGTTTCTCAAGAAGTCTTTAGTCCAGCAGAGCTCCATGTTTGTGGAGTTTTACCCTCTCTCTTACATTTGGAAATTCCTCTACCACCTCCAAAGTTGTGAACTCCTGAGCATTTTCCATTCTTGATGTGTATTCACAGATTTTCTAACTCTTCTCCTCTAATTGTGTCTTAGTTGGGGTGAAGGTAATGTCATGGCATTGTTCTGAATGAGAGTGTGAAGATTTTTGGGTAGCACATATTTGCATACACATTGGATTCTTTCTCCAATTTTTCATTTGAAATACTGAATCCCTGACTGTAAGGGGTAGAAGGAATTCTTTTTCAAAGAATAGCCTGACACTTACAAGAAACAGCCCCCAGGGAGACATCCTGTCTGGGAGACATCCTGTAGTCATCTGTGTTCCTGAGACATCCTGTGGCCATCTGTCTTCCTAAAATATTCTGAGGTTATCTCACCTTGTGAAGACATCCAGGAACTGCCGATAAGAGAGCTTTCAAATCTCCATCATATAAATTCCCCTGTGTGAACAATAAAAGTTTGCATCTTGATCAGAACTTTTGTCTTGCTGTCATCTCTCATGTCTCTTGTCCCTTCATTCCTCCCCATCTAGGTTCGCTACCCACGTTGATGTGTCCTGCAGGCTGGGACAACTGGCGCCCAACGACTGGGGCTCGAGCCTTTGACTGGGGGAAGATTTGGACAAGTGGAGCTCACGATTGCCTCAGCAGACACCACTGAGAGACAGATCCAGGAGGAGAGTGGGGATGACGCACAGTGAGTGACCCACCATGGGAAAAGCAATTTCGTCACATGATTTGTTTTTGTCAGGCCAAAAGGAATCCTTAAATACATGGGGGCACGTGTTAAGAAAAATGACTTAAAATTTTTCTTTTCATACATTGAAAAATTGTTTCCATGGTTTCCCCTTGAAGGGACCATTGATGGTAAAAGATGGCTTAGAGTAGGAGACATTTTAAAAGATTATTATGAATCCTTTGGCGCAGAAAAAGTGTCTGTTCCTACCTTTTCTTTCTGGAAATAAATTAGTGAAATTCTTAAAAGTTCACCCTTTGACAATGGTACCTTAATACTTGTTAGGATTGGGGAAGAGACTATGCAAAAGACCTCTCGTCCCTTCTCGGCATGCCCATCAGTTAGTATAGACATAGACCCTTCTTAGTCTCCCCAGGACCCTGGGAACCTTCCTGATCTTCCTCAAAATCCCACCCTAATGAATAAGGCTCCAATGGTTTCCAACAGCCTTTATGCAGTTTTAAATCCCAGAGAAACATTGACCACTGGGGAGGAGGCTACCTTGGAGAAGGAAGCAGCTCGCTACCATTCAGAAGACCCGCCACCTCTCAGGACCCTGCCACAGCCTATAGGACTTACACATTGCCCTCCCTCCTATATCCCTCCTGCCTTTTGTGCTCTGGCCCTTCAGGGGCCAAATGTCCCCCCAGATATTTTTTCCCCACTTCCCTTGCCTAATCCGGCTCCCTTGAGAGAGTCTCTCCAACATGGATGGGAACAGATCCAATTTTTAAAAGAATAAAGATCCCTTGACTCTGAGCTCTCTCCATTAGCCTTAGGAAAAGGGAGTCAACACAAGCTGACCCACAGTGGTCTAATACAAAGGCGAAGCCGCTCCATCGGCCTGTGCTCACCTTCCCAGTCACCAACAGTCAGATAGATAAGCCTGCTCAGGCTGAGGTCAAAGACTTAGAAGAGGATCAAGAGGAGGAAGCGGAGGAAATGGATCAAGGAGATCAGGACTTAGAGGATGAGAAGTTCACCCCTAGGCAGGAAGGAACCCAGAGTGTCTACAAAAAATTTAGCCTCCATTTTCTTGAAAAACTTAAAAAGGCTTGTGCTCACTATGGCCCCACTGTGCCCTACACGTTGGCTTTATTAGAAAGCCACAACACACAATTTCTTACTCCCAATGATTGGAAATTTTTAGACAGAGCTGCCCTCAGTGCCGGAGACTTCCTACTATGGAATGCAGATTTCAAAGAGCCCTGTCAGAAACTGCTCAAAAAAAATTTAACAAAGGCCTCCTCTAAATCCTGGACTTATGTTAAGCTAGTGGGCAATGCAACTTTTGACACTAAAACTAAACAGGCATGTTTCCCTGCTGGACTTTTTGCACAGATTTAGATGGCTGGCTTACATACTTGGAGACGCCTCCCTGAAAGGGCCTCGGCTATCACTTCCCTGGCCAGAATTCGACAAGGGCCCGACGAGCCTTATAGCGACTTTGTTCCCCGGCTTAACCTAGCTGCGGAATGCTTGCTTGGACCAAGCGAAAGCGAAAGCACCTTTGTAAAACATCTTGCCTTTGAAAACGCCAACCCAGCATGTCAGGATGTTCTTCGACATCATAAGGATAAAGGGAAACTTTCTGACTTTATTAGAGTCTGTGCAGGGGTGGGTGCAGCCCATGCCATGGGTCTCACTTTAGTGCTCCCTTTACCAAGGCCTTTTACAATCCTGGTTCACGTATTTGCTTTACTTGTAAACAACCAGGCCATTTTGCACGCAAGTGTCCGACAGGCAAACAAAGAGTAAGAATAGCGTCTTTTCAAACTGGAGCTAAACCGCCCCCAGCTACACTTTTTCCTTGATATGGTAAAGTTCATCACTGGGCCAGTGAGTGTAGATCAATGACAAATGCCCTCGGACAGCCTATTTCTTCCTGCTTCTCAGGAAACTCCCTGGGGCAATAAGGTTTGTTCCCTTCCAAACTCCCAACCTACCTCAAAATCCTTCTCCACAATTGGCTCCCTCCAACTACCCACTCCAGGCAGTGCAGGATTGGACCTCTGTACCACCACTGATACAACATTAGACTCAATGCAAGGGCCCCAGATAATACCAACTGGAATTATGGGTCCCCCTCCATCTCATACGTGTGCCCTTCTTCTTGGAAGAGCCTCTACTACCTTAGAAGGTGTTCAGGTCTTCCCTGGCATTAATGATAATGATATCACTGGAGAAATAAAAATACTGGCCACAGTTATTAATAGAGTTGCGGACATCCCAGGAGGAAAAAGTCTTGCACAATTAATACTCCTTCCCTTAGATTAAGGGGCACTTCCACCACCCAAACCTACTGTGGGGGACTGCCTCCTTGGGCTCCTCTGAGGTATATTGAGTTCATCCCATTTCTCATAATAAACACACCCTTAACTTACTTATTGAAGGAAAGGAATTCCAAGCAATTTTAGTTACTGGAGTTGATGCGACAATAATTTCTCAAAAATACTGGCGATCTGGTTGGCCCCTCACCCCATCCTTGACTGACCTAAAAGGGATAGGAAAGTCAAAAAATCCTCTGGTCAGCTCTACTGCTCTTAGCTGGACTGATAAAGAGGGTAATAAGGGAACTGTCACTTCTTTCGTTGTTCCTGACCTCCCTGTTTACCTATGGGCCCGAGATATTTTGAGTCAAATGGAAGTTATTCTTGCCAGTCCCAATTCCATGGTGACTCATCAAATGCTCCGTATGAATTTTGTCCCTGGTAAAGGCCTTGGGAGGCTGAGACAAGGACTGGTGAGGCTTATACAACCCATAAAAAAAAATACATATGGACTTGGATATTTGGATTTTTAGTGTCGGTCCCTGACCCTCCTGTACCCCATGCAGATAAAATTATTTGGGAGACTCAGACTCTTGTGTGGGTGGATCAGTGGCCCCTTACCCATGAAAATTTGGAGGCTGCCTCCATGTTAGTGAAGGAACAGGTGGCAGCCCGCCATGTAGAGCCCTCAACCTCACCATCGTACACTCCTATTTTTGTTATCAAGAAAAAATCAGGCAAGTGGCGCCATTTACAAGATTTGTGTGCCATTAATAAAGTTATACCCCCGATGGGAGCACTAAAGCCAGACATTCCCACACCAGTGGCTATTCACAAAAACTATTGTAAAATGGTTATGGACTTAAATGTTTGCTTTTTTATCATTCCTTTACATCCTGAGGATAGACCCTATTTTGCCTTTAGTCTTTCTTGCATTAATATTCAGGGCCCTATGCAGAGACTTCAATGGAAGGTTCTTCCCCAAGGTATGGCCAACAGCCCTACTCTTTGCCAAAAATAGGTTGCTCAAGCAGTAGACCCTTTGAGAGAGTGAGGGCCACAAATTTATATTTTACATTATATGGATGATTTGTTAATTGCTGCACCTAATACCCATGACCTTAATAATTGTTACTTGGACTTTTACAAAATCCTCACTACCTTGGGACTACAGATAGCTCCTAATAAGGTTCAAACACAGGACTCTTATAAGAGTTTGGGCCTTAAAATTCTAGAAAATCAGATCGAAATTTCTAAAATACAAGGACGTGTGGACCATCTTCACACCCTTAAAGATTTTCAGAAATTACTGACGGATATTCAATGTCTAATAACATATTTAAAATTATGCACTTGTGTACTTTTGACCCTTAATGATATTTTGAGAGGTAATTTCCACCCCTCCTCCCCTCAAAATCTTACTCCCAAGGCATGACAGGCATTAAACCAAGTAACAGAAGCCATTGCCCAACAATTTGTTACACAAATTTCTTATAACCTTCCTCTGGTTCTGGTTATTTTACACACTCCTCATACACCCACAGGAATATTTTGGCAGCGAGATCCACATTTTAAAAATAAAGACTGCCCCTTGTTTTGGGTCCATTTACCCACCACATCCTCGAAGGTTATTACTGTTTATCTTGCTCAGGTAGCTTCTATTATTTTAAAGGTCATTTGATTTCTCTACAACATTTTGGCAAACACCCTGATAATATTTTTATTCCATATACTAAGGACCAAACCCAATTTTTACTAGAGACAAGGGATGAATGTGGTATTGCCCTATCAGGCTTTTGGGAACAATTGATCACTACCTCCCCAAAGACGCCCTTTTACATTTTGTCCAGTTACATCCATTTACTTTTCCTGAAATTACTCAAAAGGCTTCCATTCCTCAATCCCTTACTGTCTTTACAGACGGTTCCTGTAATGGCCGAGCGGTCTTTGTTGTCAATAACAAGCCTACCACCTTTGATACTGTCTATCAGTCACCACAGTTTGTGGAATTGTTTGACATAACACAAGTTTTTATAACTTTTTTATAATCCTGTTAATATTTATAAAGACAGTGCCTACATTGCTCATTCTGTGCACCTGCTGGTGATTTCACCCCCCATTAAGGCTTCTAACAATGCGGCCTTTCTGTTTCACCAGCTTCAGCAGCTAATTCAGGCCAGACAACACCCATTTTTCTTAGGACACATCAGGGCACACTATGATCTTCCCAGCCCTCTAATTCAAGGTAATGCCCAAGCTGATGCAGCAACTCGTTCCATCTTTCCAATTTTTGTTGGCTCAATTCAAAAGGCCATGGAGTTACACAATATACACCATTTGAATTTCCAGAGCCTTTGATTACTTTGTAAAATTACCAGCAACAGGCACGAGAAATAGTAAAAGCATGCCCTGGTTGTGCTGTCTCCCTCCCAATTCAACACTTGGGAATTAACCCCCGAGGATTACTGCCCGATCAGTTTTGTCAAATGGATGTTACTCATTTTCTTGAATTTGTAATAACCAAATATATACACGTTTCTGTAGATACATTCAGCGGCTTTATTTTTGCATCACCACATTCTGGAGAGGCTACCAAAGATGTCCTTTCTCATCTTGTTTCAGCCTTTTCTGTTATGGGTAAACCAATACATATTAAAACAGATATTTATCCTACATTTAGCATTGCCAAGTTTAACCAGTTTTGTGCTACCTTGCAAATTTGTCATACTACTAGAATTCCATACAACCCTCAGGGCCAAGGCATTGTGGAACTTGCCCACCTTAACTTAAAAACTTGGCTATCCCTCCTTAAGGCTTCCTCCCTTGTATTTACCACACCCAGGCATCGCCTTAACAATGCATTATTTGCCCTTATTTTTCTTACCCTAGACAATGAAGGCGATTCGGCAGCAGACAGACACTGCCATCCCTCGTCCAATTCTGTTCGCCCACCTGTTATGTGACACAATCCACTTACAAATAAATGGAAAGACCCAGATCCTGTCCTCATCTGGGGAGGAGGCTCAGCTTGTGTTTTGGACCAAGATCAAACAGCCCCAAGATGGTTACCAGAACTCCTGGTTAAACAGGTTAATGACTTACCTCAAAACAGGGACAGAGGCACTCCTCATGAGGACAAAATTTCCTCTTTTTCAGATGCAGCCAACAATCTGCCAGCCTTGGAATAACAGTTCCTGTGGGCACAGGTACACTGGCTTAGGCACGTCTATTCACTCTTACCATCGCCTCTCTCAACAAATTATAAACTCTATCAGGAACAACTGATAAAAACTCTATCAGGAACCATTAAAGATTTGCAGGACCAAATAGACTCCCTGGCAGAAGTGTTCCTTCAAAAAAGACGAGGCTTAAATTTGCTGACAGCTAACCAGGGAGGTATTTGCTTGGCCTTAGGGGAACGATGCTGCATTTATGCCAATAATTCTGGCATAGTATGCACTAAAATTAAGCAGCTTCAAGAAGATCTAGAAAAGAGATGAAGGGAAATATTTGAAAATCCCCTCTGGACTGGGCTTAATGGATTTTTACCCTACCTTCTTCCCCTATTAGGCCCTTTGTTGGGTTTACTTTTAATGGTGTCCCTAAAACCCTGCATTATAAACAGGCTGGTACAATTTATTAAAGAACAGATTAATATTTTGGCCTCTAAGCCCATACAGGTCCACTATCATTGCCTGGATATGGAAGACCGTGCTGCCAACATTTAAAAGGATGTTCTACCCTCCTCACAAGCTTATTTCTTAAGTTTACATGCCCACAGATCTCGCTTTCTTACATAAAACTCTAAGTAACAGCTCTGTCCAACGATCTTCTGCAGTTGCCATAAGGGTTCGTCCTCCATGGGCCGCTCCACTTGGGGGAGGACGAACCCATGGAGTGAGGACGTTAGGGCATAATAACGGAGGGTGCAGGAAGGACTGCAGGAGGATGGATCCATGGTTCCCAAAATCCAAGTCTTCTGAGTGACACGCTCTGGTGCATGGCAGTTGGCATGCTTCCCCCTCAAAGCCGTCTCCTCAAAAAACATGCCAAGGCCACCACGAAATCTAGTAAACATGCTCGATCAGATCAGGAGATATTCTAAGGCCTGCTAGAGAAACAGAGCCTCTATAACCCCCTAAAACATTGGCCTGTAAGGTATGGTCAAATATTTTATATAAGAAAGGGAGGAGATGTCAGGGGCTAAAAGGAAGTTCTCCTTCAAAGAATAGCCTGACACTTACAAGAAATAGCCCCCTGCGAGATATCCTGCCTGGGAGACATCCCGCAGCCATCTATCACCCTGAGACATCCTGCAGCTATCCGTCTTCCTGAAATATCCTGAGGTTATCTCACCCTGTGAAGACATCCAGCAACTGCCGATAAGAGAGCTTTCTCATCCGCAGCATATAAATACACTGTGAGAACTATAAAAGTTTTCAGCATGATCAGAACTGTTGTCTTGCTGTCATCTCTCATGACTCTTTTCCCTTCATTCCTCCCCAACAAGGTTCAACGCCCACGTTGAAGTGTCCAGCCGGCCCGGACACCTGACACTAAACCATAACCTACTAGACTCTGACTACTAATACTAATATGATGGAGAAAAATAATCCAACAGAATGGAAATGCAAGCAGTACAGATGAGGCATGGTGTATAGTTGGACTTGCCTTTTGAATGATATAGGGTATTTGTTATAAATATAGCTAATTTATAATTGAAATAGTTCTCCACATGTTTTTAAAGTTAACAAATATGTGAATACCTGTCTCCCATTCTCTGTAGCCAATTCAGCACATGTATTTTTATATGCACATATAGAATCCTACCTGGTATCACACGTATATTCTTCTGAGGTGTCTGACTTGGCAAATACAAATTGTGAGAAGAGATCACTCCTCCTAAACTCTGTTGGAACTGAAAATTCAACCTATGGGTGAGCCTCCTAGTAGAAAATTCAACCTATGGGTGAGCCTCCTAGTAGAACAACAAGCCATACATAAATCCATGTTGAGTAAAATAAATATTTTTGCATCTGTGGCTGATGTACATTTCATGAAGAATTTCGATTGGCATATATATTGCTACATCTTATTGTCTGTTTTTGTTTTTTTAATATATATATATATATATATATATATATATATATATATATATATATATATACAATCTTCAAATTTTTCCAAATATAAAATATATGTGTCTTATATACACTACCTAAATTCTTTCATGTTCATGTATGTGGATTTATAATCAACATTTCACAAGATTATTCTCAGAAATATTCATCCACCTGAAATACATATTTGTTTCCTATTACTGAAAACTAACTTCAGTGAATGGTGCATACAATCCAATATTTCTACATTAACTGACCCTGTTTAACATCAATGCAAGTAGATTCCTATGGGACATGATGTGTATTTTGAAGTTTATTTTATTCAACACTGGTACAATACAATTTCTACAGTTTACGAACATCATAGGACATATATTTCATCCATAAGTTCACAAATTTATAGGCATTTGATTCACTTTCAATCATTTACTGATTCAGAACACATGTATTCCTCCAGGTTTCTTGACTGGTCTTTTCATGAGACTTTATTTCAAACACATTATTTTCAATTTCCATAATCATTTTGAAGCAAAACTCACACACTCTTCATGATAAAACATAACCCTAATATTACCATTAGATGTATTACTGGTTAGAATGAATAATTGTATATCAATATAAGATTTTCTGTATATATTCAGATATCAATTCAATCTATTATTTAAAGTTGGAACCAATTATATTATTTATTCACAGTATGGTCTATTCATGAATTATCTCTACATTCATAGACAAAGGGTACATCTATTTGTAACCCCAATACTAATTTATTCGTCTTCAAAATGTTGCTCCCAGAAATGGTGGAAGAAATACTCATGTCACCTGATGTACATATGCATTTATCACAGTAATATTCAGGACACAATAAGCAGAGGTCACACTTATGATTGTACCAAAGCCTAAATGGAAAGTGAGCATGGATTACTAAAAACATTCATGTCCAGGTTGCCTAATGCTCTCAAATGTCAATCCTATTTATGACAACATATTTGTTTCTTCCTAAGACTATATATTCAACCTCAACTCTGTTCAAATGTCTAATCCTATCACTCACTTTATACTTTCCCTGATTTCCTAATGTCTCTATTGATGTCTGCTTTCCTAAATATTTTCACCAGTTCACCATTTTGACTAACACTTCACATGTGCTGACATTTACGTTCACTGTCTATGTGATACCCTATTGCTAAACAACTTTTGGTCCAATTCCTGTACTCACTCTTCTTCTGAAACCTACAGAATATCTTCCTAATCCTACCGACTATCACAGTTTGAGTGGATACTCACTTCTACATTCAATCATCGAAGGTACAAGGTCCTATGCCATTGATTATTGATTTATCTGAAACATCTTTGCAGAACATGTATCAAAGCTAAGTATCCCAAACAAGAGTGCAATGCCCTTCTGGGATTCCAATCTTACCTAGATTTCTGTTTTCATACTTATATTTCACCTATATATTCTTATAAATATCACAGGTTCCCAATACCATTATTCAACAAGCAGAATGATTCCTAACCCAAATCAAACCTGTTATTAAGCGAAGCCATACACTGTTCCCTCAATCTAACTTTACAGAAGAGCAGGGACAGTGTTGGTCCTAAAATAGAGGAATGTAGGGAATCTTCCACCTGTTGAAAAACTCAAAGTTTCATTCAGAAGTGATCCCTGGAGAAGATATAGGCACCACTGAAGGACCTGAGAGAGCAAAAGTCAACTTCCATGGCAAACAACCTGGTCAGTATGAAAGGTTGTTACTGAATCAGCCTCTCTGTTCTTTTTTTTATTATTGGTTGTTCAAAACCTTACAAATCTTTTGACATAACATATTCATACATTAGCATACATTAGCTTCAAGTGATTTATGAACTCCCATTTTTACCCCAGATACAGATTGAAGAATCACATCCGTTACACATCCACATTTTTACATAATGCCATACTAGTAATTGTTGTATTCTGCTACCGTTCCTATCCTCTACTATCCCCCCTCCCCTCCCCTCCCATCTTCTCTGTCTACCCCATCTACTGTAATTCATTTCTCACCTTGTTATTTTCCCATTCCATTCACAACCTCTAATATGTAATTTAGTATAACAATGAGGGTCTCCCTCCATTTCCATGCAATTCCCCTTTTCTCTCTCTTTCCCTCCCACCTCATGTCTCTGTTTAATGTTAATCTTTTCTTCCTGCTCTTCCTCCCTGCTCTATTCTTAGTTGCTCTCATTATATCAAAGAAGACATTTCGTATTTGTTTTTTAGGGATTGGCTAGCTTCACTAAGCATAATCTGCTCTAGTGCCACCCATTAGAATATGGACCCAAACAGTCCTGTTTGGAGAGCTGGTCTTGGGTGCCTATGGTTGATATACATTCTAACTTGTGAAAGTGTCACAGTACGTAGGGGCAGCCTCCATCTCATGGGACCCTTGGAAGCAACTGTTAGGACAAAGTGGTTGCTAAGGCAGTGACCTCATTCAGTTCCTGAAGAAAGTGACCTCACCTCACTTCCTTGGTGATGGAACTCTAAGAACTTGTTATCCAGGAAGACAGGCACCCAGAGCCTGTCCCATTCCCAGTCACAGTGGTCTCACTTGTTTGTATATACCAAGGACAGAGTCAGTCTTTCTTGGTACCTACTGATATGAGAATGGCCAAATTCCAGAAAAGCTCTGAAGAGGGGCCTTTCCTGAGGAAACAGATAGTGGTTCACCACTGGCTCCTGACATCTTCACAGAGTTGGTTAAGGAGACCAGATCTGAGACAGGACAGTCCATTTCTGGGGAACATACTATGGCCCACCAGTCTGAGGACACTCTGGATAGTCACCGACCTACTTTGGGGAAGGAGGTGCCTCTGTGGGTGTCGCTGTGTGTTTGTGGATTTGTCTCATGTTCTGAGAATAGATAGAAAAGGCCGTTTGTTTGGTTTTGAGTGAACTATTTCTAGTAAGTCATTTGACAAGGCGAGTGTTTCTATGTCTGTGTATCCCACTGTGTCCATGGTTATAGACATTAGAAAAGAGAATGCATCAATTGATGTGTCCTGTCTAGTAGAAAGCTTCCCATCATTTATTCTGCCAAATTGATGAATGGATTTTGGCTTGCCTTATCGATGGGCAACACGTGCTATCTTCCAATGTTTCTGCGTTCTTCCTGAATTCTGGCCACTCTACAGAATAGGCTCATGGTTTTGCGTCCAAGATATGTACCACTTCCAAGCCCTGTTACATGGCCATGTACTGGATAGCTGAAGGGAATGGCGAGCATCTCAGAAAACTCAAATATCAGTGTGACCAATAAAGTGTCAGTGGAGAAACCCTGCTTTGCTTACCTATTGTTCTGTTGCCCTGAATGTCAGGAAGGTCTTTGCCTCAGTTCACCCCTTTGTGAAACCTGAAGAAAACAGGTTTCAAATGGAAATGAATGGGCATCACCTGTGCCTCTTTGCTTAATTGCTTTGGAAAGGGATGTGTCTGAATCCGCCTCTTTGCCCTGTTTGAGGCAATGGCTTAGATTCTCAGCACCTGATGTATCTTAAGAATGATCCCATGTGTGCATCCAAAACCAAAATGGCCAAAAGAGCAGTCATTGTGGATGAAGTCTCTCCCCTTCTTCTGTTAGGTTCCTGACCTCCATCAAGTGAGAATAGGGATCCTTTGGGTCAAATGATTTCTTCAAACCCTGCAGAAGCTAGCCGATAAGTGCTTGGTTTTCTAATGACTCCAATTCACATAAAAAAATAAACCCCACAGTCAGTAGGCCTCAAATTAGAGAAGCAGAGAAGTATTAACAGCAGGCCTTTTTGATCACTCCTGGTTCACAGAAAGTGTGTCCAGGCAACCCTGATTTTAGGCCATTAAGGGGCAAGGGAGATTATTTTGGAGACTGTCTTGGGCTTCGCCCCTCATGGAAACATCCAGCCAGAAGTTATGATGAGTGTCTATATGAAAGATCATGAGGGCCATGTGGGAGTGTTTTGGTTTTAATTGTGGCCATTTGTTTGGTGGTTGGAAGAGATGACTGGGTCCACCTTGACATGAACTCTGGTGTGATTCCCCTTAGAGACTGAGTTCTGGAACTGAACTCAGAGAATTATTGCCATGAATTGTGTTAGGATTTTAGGAGGCATGCATGAGAGTCCCCCTTCAAAACTGAGATCCAGGCCCAGGGTGGCTTTCAACAGAGCACTGGTAATCACAGCCAAGATATCACGTGATTTTATTCTGAAAGACTTGGCAGCCATAGTTGAGAGTCGAAACACACATGGTCCTCATTGTAGACCACAATGGGCCTGGCTTCATGTGACCATTTGGCCACTTTTTGAGAAGCCTTGCCTGTGAGAATTCTCCAAAGCTTTCATTGAAATGTGCTTCCTCTACATTTAATGGTTCTGGAGTGAATTTTAACCCACAGTGCCTCCAACATCATCATTGAAAAATGGCTACAAAAAACCATAAAATTTTTGAAATTCCCATGACCAGGTGGCAATGGAGGACATTTGGATGTCCTGTTGCTGGTCATGAGTATACCAGACAGTGCTTTGATTGACTGGGTTTTATGAAAATCGTGTAGAACAGAGATGCCAATAAGTTGGAGCCTGCTGAGTAGTGGGCCTAGAGCCGTGGTGGTCACGTGTGTGATAAAACATCTGTGGTGGGGCCTTGTGGATCTTCCATTGGCTTCCAAATGGCTTGGAACTGACATGGTGCAGCGAGCAGTCCCTTCTATGTAAAGGCATCTTGTAATATTGAGAGATTTCAGGGCAATGTTCAGAATCATGTTGCTATCGTCAATGGGGCAATATATGTGGGCTAGAAGTATGTTTGGTGCATTCTCTTGCAGAAACTGACCCACCACATGTGACAGAACTCTCTCCAGCACTGTGATCCACTAAAACTCCTTGTATTTTTGAATCAAATAGCAAACTCCTAGTGCAGCAGCAAGAAACACCATGAAATTTGGAGGATGACCAAATGGCTTCACAGTCCACATGGAGAGACACTTAGACCCCAGTGGTCACAGTTTACCTACAAAGAGCAAATTCAGCACTGCTGCTTCATCTTCACTGGAAAATAAGAAACCATGTCCTCCAGGTCACATAGATGCAGACCCAGCTTTCATGGTCTCACTACAAATGAA